>NC_072389.2:13626181-13929211 GCF_028885625.2 Pongo pygmaeus | reverse complement strand
ACATTCCTTGTTCCATTCCAAGTTCCGTTCCACGTTCTATTCCAATCCATTCCACATTCCATTCCATTCCAATCCACATTCCATTCATTTCTATTCCACATTCTATTCCACATTCCACTCCGGTTCATTTCACGTTCCATTCCACATTCCATTCCATTCCATTCCATATTCCTTTCCATTCCATTCCACATTCCGTTCACTTCCATTCCACATTCCATTCCACAGTCCATTCCATTCCATTGCACAATCCTTTCCATTCCATTCCACATTACATTCCACTTTCCATTCCACATACCATTCCAATCCATTCCACATTCCATTCCATTGCAGTTCACATTCCATTCCATTCCATTCAACATTTCATTCCACATTCCATACATTTCCATTCCACTTTACATTCCATTCCATATTCCATTCCATTCCATTGCATTCCACATTTCATTCCATTGCACGTTGCACTCCAAATTCCATTGCATTCCACATTCCATTCCATTCCTTTCCACAGTACATTCCATTCCATTCAATTCCAGTTCACATTCCATTCCATTCCACATTCCATTCCACATTCCATTCCATTCCATTCCACATTCCATTCCATTCCATTCCACTTTCCATTCCACATTATATTCCATTCCATTCCACATTCCATTCCATTCCGTTCCATTCCACATTCCATTCCATTCCATTCCATTCCACATTCCTTTCCACATTCCATTCCATTCCACATTCCATTCCTCATTCCTTTCCATTGCCTTCCACATTCCATTCCATTCCATTCTACATTCCATTCCGCATTGCTTTCCACATTCCTTTCCACGTTCCATTCCACGTTCCATTCCAAGTTCCATTCCACGTTCCATTCCACATTCCAATCCATTCCATTCCACGTTCCATTACACATTCCATTCCATTCCATTCCACTTTCTATTCCACGGTCTATTCCATTTCATTCCACATTCCAGTCCACATTACGTTCTATTCCATTCCACATACCATTACACATTTCATTCCATTCCATCCCACATTACATTGCATGTTCCATTCTATTCCATTCCACATTCCATTCCAAATTGCATTCTGCGTTCTATTCCACCTTACATTAGACGTTCCATTCCACGTTCCATTCCAAATTTTTATTCCATTCCATTTCATATACCATTCCACGTTACGTTCCATTCCATTCCACATTCAATTCCACGTTCCATTCCATTCCATTCCACATTCCTTTCCATTCCATTCCATTGCAAATTCCATTCGTTTCCATTTCACATTCAATTCCATTCCTTTGTATTCCACATTCCATTCTGTTCCATTCCACAATCCATTCAATTCCATTCATTCCATACCATATTCCATTTAACTTTCCTTTCCACATTACATTACATTCCTTTTCACATTCCATTCCATTCCACTCAATTCCACAGTCTATTCCATTGCATTCCAAATTCCATTCCACATTCCATTCCAAATTCCAATCCACATTCCATTGCATTTCATTCCACAATCCATTCCATTCCATTCCATTGAATTCCACATTCCATTCCTTTCCTTTTCACATTCCATTAGTTTCCATTCCATTCCACAGTCCATCCCATTGCATTCCACATTCCGTTCCACATTGCATTCCATTCCATTCCACATTCCATTCCTTTCCATTGCATTCTACATTCCATTCCATTCCATTCCAGATTCCATTCCCCGTTCCTTTCCACATTCCATTCCACATTCCATTCCATTCCATTCCATTCCACGTTCCATTCCACGTTCCATTCCTTTCCATTCCGCATTGCTTTCCACATTCCATTCCATTCCATTCCACATTTCATTCAACGTTCCATTCCATTCTATTTCACATTCCATTCCACATTACATTCCATTCCATTTCATATACCATTCCACATTCCTTTCCATTCCATTCTACATTCAATTCCACGTTTCATTACATTTCATTCTACATTGCATTCCATTCCATATCAAATTCCATTCGATTCCATTGCATTCCACTCTACATTCCATTGCATTCCATTCCACTTTCCATTCCATTCCATTGCACGTTCCATTCCACATTCCATTCCACTCCATTCCTTTCCACGTTCCATTCCACATTCCATTCCATTCCATTACAGAGTGCATTCCAAATTCGTTTCCATTCCATTCCACATTCCATTCCATTCCACATTCCATTCCACGTTCCACTCCACGTTCCAGTCCATGTTCCATTCCACGTTCCGTTCCACGTTCTATTTCAATCCATTCCACATTCCATTCTTTTCCATTCTACATTCCATTCCACATTCCATTCCATGTCATTTCACTTTCCATTTCACATTCCATTCCATTCCATTCCACATTCCATTCCATTCCACAAATCATTTCATTCCATTCCACATTCCTTTCCATTCCATCCCACATTCCATTCCATTGCCCTTCACATTCCATTCCATTCCATTTAACATTGCATTCCACGTTCCATTCCATTCCATTCCACATTCCATTCCATACCATATTCCATTCGAAGCCATTCCTTTCCACCTTCCACTCCACTCCACGTTCCATTCCAAATTCCATTCCATTCCATTCTACTTTCCATTCCATTCCATTCCAGTGTCGATTGCATTCTAATCAATTCCTGTCCGCATTCCATTCCATTCCATTCCATTCCACATTCCGTTCCACTTTCCATTCGACATTCCATTATGTTCCATTCCACATTCCACACCACATTCCATTCCACGTTCCTTTCCACATTTCATTCCATTCCATTCCACTTTCCATTCCACATTATATTATATTCCATTCCACATTACATTCCTTTCCTTTGCATTCCACATTCCATTCCATTAAATTCCACCTTCCTTTCCGCATTCCATTCCATTGCATTCCAGATTCCATTCCATTCCATTCCACATTCCATTGCTTTCCATTCCACATTACATTCCACATTCCTTTCCACATTTCTTTCCACGTTCCATTCAATTTTCCTTTCCAAGTTCCATTACACGTTCCATTCCATTCCACATTCCATTACACATTCCAATCCATTACATTCCACATACCATTCCACGGTCCGTTCCATTCCATTCCACATTCCATTCCATTCCGTTCCACTTTCCATTGCAATTCTTTCCACTGCAAGCCACGTTCCATTGCATGACATTCCATTCCATATTCCATTCCATTCCATTTCACATTCCATTCCATTCCATTCCACATTCCATTCCATTCCATTGTGTTCCACATTCCATTCCATTACACTCCACATTCCATTCCATTCTATTCCACATTCCATTCCTCATTCCATTACATATTCCATTCCATTCCATTCCACGTGGCATTCCATTCCATTCCACTTTCCATTCCACTTACCATTCCATTCTTTTCAACACTCCATTCCATTTGCCATTCCATTCCACACTTCATTCCATTCCATTCTCTTTCATTCCACATTGCATTCCATTCAATTCCACATTCCATTCAATTCCATTCCATTCCGTTCCACATTCCAATCCATTTCATTCCAAATTCCGTTCCATTCCATTCCACGTTCGTTTACATTCCATTCAATTCCATTCTCTTCCGTTTCCCATTACATAACATTTCATTCCACATTCCATTCCATTCCATTACATTCCACCTTCCATTCCATTCCATTCCATTCCACATTCCATTAAACTTTCCATTACATTCCAATCCACATTCCCTTACATTCCATTCCATTCCACATTCCATTCCAAGTTCTAGTCCACTTTCCATTCTCCGTTCCATTCCACACTCCATTCCATTCCATTCCACATTCCATTCCATTCCATTCCACATTCCATTCCATTGTATTCCACATTCCATTAAACTTTCCTTTCCTTTCCATTCCACATTGCTTTCCATTCCATTCCATGTTCCATTCCACTTACAATTCCACCTTCCATTTCATTCCATTCCACATTCCATTCTGCATTCAATTCCATTCCCTTCCACATTCCATTACACATTCTTTTTCATCCAATTTCGCATTCCATTCCAAGTTCCATTACACTGCATTCCACATTCCATGTCCATTCCATTGCTTTCCACATTCCATTTCAAGCATTCCACATTCAGTTCCTTTCTGTTCCACATTCCATTACAGATTCCCTTCCATTCCATTCCACATTCGATTTCATTACATTCCAAGTTCCATTCCACTTTCCATTCCTTTCCATGCCATCAACATTCCATTCCATTTCATTCCACATTCCATACCACATTCCACTCCATTCCATTGCAAATTCCATTCCATTCCCTTTCACATTCCATTCAATTGCATTTCACTTTGAATTCCATTACATTCCACTCTCGATTCTATTCCATTCCCCTTTCCATTCCCTTCCTTTCCAAGTTCCATTTCATTCCATTTCACGTTCCAGTGCATTCCATTCCATCTATCATTCCATTCCAATCCACGTTCCATTTCACCTTCCATTGTATTCCATTCCGCTTTCCATTGCATTCCATTACACTTTCCAGTCCACATTCCAGTCCATTCCATTATTCTTTCCATTCCATTCCAGATTCCATTCCTGTCCATTTCTCATTCTATTCCATTCCATTCCACGTTCCATTCCACATTCCGTTCCATTCCATTCGACATTCCATTCCTTCCCTTCAACTTTCCATTCCACATTCCATTCCATTCCATTGCACGTTACATTCCATGTTAGATTCTATTCCACTACACATTCCATTCGTTTCCATTCCACATTCCATTCCACAATCCATTCCACTCCATTGCATTCGACATTGCATCCCATTCCATTTCCTCCCATTCCACATTTCATTTCCTTACATTCCACATTCCCTTCCAATCCATTCCGCATTCAATTCCAAGTTCCATTCCACGTTCCATTCCCCTTTCCATTCCACGTTCCACTGTATGTTGCATTCCGCCTTCCATTCCAAATTTCAATCCATTCCATTTCAAATTCCATTCCATTCCATTCCATTCCACATTCCATTCCATTGCATTCCATTGCCCATTCCATTCCATTCCACATTCCATTCCACATTGCGGTCCACATTCCTTTCAATTCCATTCCACATTGCAGTCCTTTCCAGATTCAATTCCACAATCCATTCCTCATTGCATTCCAATCCATTCCGCATTTCATTCCATTCCATATTCCATTCCACATTCCATTCCACATTCCATTCCATTCCACATTCCATTCCATTCCATTCCACATTCCATTACATTCAATTCCCTTCCATTCCAAATTCCATTCCTTTCCATTCCACATTCCATTCCATTCCGTTGCACATTCCATTCCACTCCATTCTACATTCCATTCCATTCCACTCCACATTCCATTCCATTCCATTGCACATTCCATTCCTTTTCATTCCACATTCCATTCCATTCCATTCCACATTCCATTCCCTTCCATTCCACATTCCATTCCATTCCATTCTACATTCCATTCCATTCCATTCCATTCCATTCCACACTGCATTCCATTCCATTCTATTCCACATTCCATTCAAAATTCCATTCCATTCCATTCCACATTCCATTCCATTCCCTTCTTCGTTCAATTCCACATACCATTCCACATTTCATTCCATTCCATTCCACGTTCCATTCCACATTCCATTCCTTTCCATTCCGCATTCTATTCTGCATTCCCTTGCATCCCATTCCACATTTCATTACACATTCCTTTCCATCCCATTCAACATTGCATTCCACATTCCATTACATTTCTTTCCAAATTCCATTCCACATTCCATTCCACATTCCATTGCATTGCTTTCCATTCCACATTCCTTTCCATTACACGATCCATTCCACATTCCATTCTATGTTCTATTCCATTCCATTCCACTTTGCATTCCTTTCCATTCCACATTCCATTCCATTCCATTCTGATGCCTTCCACATTACCTTCCATTCCATTCCACTCTCCATTCCCTTCCTTTCCACATTCTGTTCCACATTCCATTCCAAGAAGCATTCCACTCCATTCCACCTTCCATTGCTTCCACGTTCCATTCCATTCCATTCCATGTCCCATTCCATTCCATGTTCCGTTCCATTCCATTCCATGCTCCTTTCCATTCCATTCCACGTTCCATTCCACATTCCACTCCACTTTCCATTCCACATTCAATTCCACGTTCCATTCCATTCCATTCCACTTTCCAATCCTCATTCCATTCCACATTCCATTTCATTCCGTTCCACATTTCTTTCCACATTCCAATCCAGATTCAATTACATTTCATTCCACATTCCATTGCATTACATTCCACATTCCATTCCAATCTATTCCATTCTATTTCTCATTCCATTACACATTCCTTTCCCTTGCATTCCACGTTCCATTCCATTCCATTCCATGTTCCATTACACATACCATTCCATTCCTTTCAACATTCCGATCCATATTACATTCCTTTCCATTCCACATATCATTCCTTTTCATTCCCTTCAATTGCATATTCAATTCCATTCCATTCCTCATTCCATTCCATTCAATTCACGCCCATTTGAAATTCCATTCCATTCCATTCCACATTCAATTCCATTCCATTGCATTCCATTCCACATTCCATTCCATTCCTTTCCACATTCCATTCCCTTCCATTGCACGTTCCATTACATTCCTTTCCACATTCCATTCTATTCCATTCCACATTCAATTCCAGTGCATTGCATTCCATTCAACATTGCATTTCATTGATTCCATTTCACATTCCATTCAACATTCCATTCCATTCCATTCCACATTCCATTCCATTCCTTTCCTTGTTGCTTTCCACATACCATTCCACATTCCATTACATTCCAATGAATGTTGCATTCCACATTCTATTCCGTTTCATTCCACATTCCATTCCGCATCCCATTCTCTTCCACTCCGCATTCCATTACACATTCCTTTCCATCACATTCAACGTTCCATTCCACATTCCTTTACATTCCGTTCCACATTCTATTCCACTGTCCATTCTATTCCATTCCACATTCCATTCAATTCCACGTTCCATTACAGGTTCCATTCCACGTTCCATTCCATGTTCCATTCCATTCCATTCCAGATTCCATTCCCTTCCATTCCTCATTCGATTTCACACTCCATTTCATTCCATTCCACATTCCATTCTAGATTCCATTCGAGATAACATTCCTTTCCATTCCATTGCATTCCATATTCCATTCCATTCCACTTTCCATTCCAGATTCCATTCTGCATTCGATTACATTCCATTCCACATTCCATACTACATTCCATTCCACATTCCATTCCCCTCCATTCCACATTCCACTTTCCATTCCAATCCATTCCACATTCCATTCCACATTCCATTCTATTCCATTCCTCTTTCCATTCCACATTCCATTCCACATTCCATTCTTCATTCCCTTCCATTCCAGTCCACATTCCATTCCATTCCACATTCCATTCCACCTTCCATTTCGCATTCCATTCCTTTCCATTCTATTCCATTCCACTTTCCATTCCATTTCATTCCATATTCCATTCCACATTACATTCCACATTCTAATGCATTCCATTTCATTCCATTCCATTCCATTACACATTCCATTCCGTTCCATTCCATAAAATTCCACATTACCTTCCATTCCTTCCTAATTTCTATTCCCTTCCATTCCACATTCTGTTCCATGTTCCATTCCACTTTGCATTAAACCTTCCATTCCATGTTCCATTCCATAATCCTTTCCATTCCATTCCACATTCCATTTCACTTTCAATTCCGTTGCATTCCACATTCCATTCCATTCCATTCCACATTCCATTTGATTCCATCTAATTCCACTTTCCATTCTAGTCCTTTCCACATTCCATTCCATTCCATTCCATTCCACATTCCATTCCACATTCCATTCCACATTTTATTGCATTCCCTTCCACATTCCCTTTCATTCTAATTCCCATTCCATTCCTTTCCATTTCACATACCATTCCATTCCATGGCATTCCCTTCCATTCCACGTTTCATTTTATTCCATTCAACATTTCATTCCACGTTCCATTCCACGTTTTATTCCACTTTCCATTCCACATTCCATTTCATGTTCCTTTCCACCTTCCTTTCAACGTTCCATTCCACTTTCCATTCCTCATTCCATTCCACATTCCATTCCATATTCCATTCCATTCATTCCACATTCCATTCCCTTCCATTAAACATTCCAATCCCTTCCTTTCCACATTCCATTCCTCACTCCATTCCATTCCATCCTACATTCTATTCCCTTTTATTCCACATTCCTTTCTATTCCACATTCAATTGTGTTCCATTCCATACCAGATTGCATTCCATTCCTTTCCACATTGCATGCCATTCCATTCCACAATACATTCCATTCCACATTGAATTCTATTACTTTCCATTCCACATTCCAGTATATTCCATTCCATTCCACTCCACTTTCCAATCCAATCCTTTCCACCTTCCATTCCATTCCATTGCGTTCCAATCCACATTCCTTTCCAGATTCCATTCCACATTCCATTCCATTCCATTCCACATTCCTTTCCATTCTAATCCACTTTCCTTTCAATTCAATTTCACATTCCATTATATTCCATTCCATTCCATTCCATTCCATTCCGCATTCCAATCCATTCCATTCCACTTTCCATTCCCCATTCCATTCCACATTCAATTCCACATTCCATTCCATTCCGTTCCACATTCCATTACTTTCCATTCCACATTCCATTCCACATTACATTGCACGTTCCATTACTCCTTCCATTGCACGTTCCCCTCCACGTTCCATTCCACCTTCTATCCCACTTTCCATTAAATGTTCCATTCCATTCCATTCCACGTTCCATTCCACATTCCATTCCATTCTATCTCACATTCCATTCCACACTCCATTGCACTCAACGTTCCATTTCACTTTCCATTCCATGTTCCATTCCTCCTTCCAATCCATTACATTCCACGTTCCTTTCCAAATTACTTTCTATTCCATTACACATTCCATAACACTTTCTTTTCCTTTCCATTCCACATTCCATTGTCTTCCATTCCACATTCCGTTCCACATTCCATTCCACGTTCCATTCCACATTCCATTCCAAGTTCCACTTCACTTTCCATTGCACGTTCTATTCCTTGTTAAGTTCAATGTTCCATTCCATTCCATTCCACTTTCCATTCCGCATTAAATTTCATTCCATTCCACGTTCCATTTCATATTCCATTCCATTTCATTCCACATTCCATTCAACTCCATTCCAAATTCCATTCCACATGCCATTCCATTCCATTCCACATTCCATTCCATTCCATTCCATTCCACATTCCATCTCATTCCACTCCATTCCTCATTCCATTCGTTTCCATTGCATTCCATTCCACATTCCATTCCATTCCATTCGTTTCCATTCCACATTCCTTTCTATCCCATTCCACCTTCCATTCCATATTCCATTCCACATTCCATTCCATTCCTTTCCTCTTTCAATTCCATTTCATTCCACATTCCATTCCATTCCATTCCACATTCCGTTCCATTCAATTAAAGATTGCATCCCATTCCTTTCTACCTTCCATTCCATACGATTCCATTCCATTCCACATTGCATTCCATTCCAGTCCATTTCACATTCCATTCCTTTCAATTCCATTCCACATTCCATTCCATTCCACATTGCATTCCATTCCATTCCATTCCAGATTCCTTTCCCTTCCATTCCACATTCCAATCCATTCCATTACATTCCACATTCCATTCCATTCTTTTCCATGTTCCATTCCTCATTCCATTACACATTCCCTTCCATTCAATTCCACGTTCCATTCCATTCGATTCCACATTCTGTTCAACATACCATTGCATTCCCTTCCATATTCCATTACGTATTCCATTACAATCCATTCCACATATCATTTCATTACATTCTCTTCCATTCCACGTTGCATTCTATTGCATTCCACATTCTGGTCCAATACAATCCATTCCAAATTCCATTCCATTCCATTCCACATTCCATTCCATTCCATTCCATTCCACATCACATTACATTGCATTCCACTTTCCGTTCCATTCCACATTCCATTCCATACCATTCCATTCCATTTCATTCAATTCCACATTGCATTCCATTCCATTCCATTCCATCTTGTCTTCAAAATTTCATTTTATTCCATTCCACATTCCATTCAATTCCATTCCACGGTCCATTCCACATACCATTCCACATTCCATTCCATTCCTTTCCACATTCCATTCCACATTCCATTCCATGCCATTCCACATTCCATTCCTCATTTCTTTCCATTCCCTCCCACATTCCATTACACATTGCATTCTATCCCATTCCACATTCCATTCAACTTTCCATTCCATTCCATTCCACATTCCATTCCACATTCCATTATAATCCATTAAACTTTCCAATCTATTGCATTCCACATTCCATTCAACATTCCATTCCTTTCCATTCCAAATTCAATTCCACATTCCATTCCTTTCCATTCCACATTCCATTTCATTCCATTCCACATTCCATCCCACATCCCATTATATTCCATCCCACATCCCATTCCATTCCATCCTCCTTCCATTCCATTCCATTCCACATTCCATTCCACATTACACTTCATTCCATTACACATTGGTTTCCATTCCATTCCCCTTTCCAATCCATTGCATTCCACATTCAATTCCATTACTTTCCACATTCCATTCCATTACATTCCACGTTCCATGCCATTCCAATCCAAGTTCCTTTCCATTCCATTTCACGTTGCATTCCATTACATTCCATCTTCCAATCAATTCCATTCCATGTTCCATTTCACATTCCATTCCATTTCATACCACGTTCCATTCCATTCCATTCCACATTCCATTCCACATTTCATTCCATTCCATCCCACTTTCCATTAAATTCCATTCCACATTCCATTCTATTCCAATCCACATTCCATTCCATATTCCATCCCATTCCATTCTACATTCTATTCCATTCCATTTTACATTTGATTCCACCTTCCATTCCTTTGCATTCCACATTTCATCCCATTCCTTTCCCTTCCATTCCACTTTCCATTCCCTTCCATTCCACATTCAATTCCATTTCATTCCACTTTGCATTCCACATTCAATTCCACATTCCATTCCACGTTCCATTCCAAGTTCCATTCCACATTCCATTCTACTTTCCATTCCATATTCCATTCCAAATTTCTTTTCATTCCATTTCAAATTCCATTCCATTCCATTCCATTCCATTTCTAATTCCTTTCCTTGCCATTCCACATTCCAATCCATTGCATTCCATTCCAGATTCGATTCCGCACTCCATTTCATTCTTTTCCACATCCCATTCTAGATTCCATTCCACATTCCATTTCATTCCATTCCCTTCCTTTCCACATTCCATTCCAATCAACATTCCATTCCACATTGCATTCTAGATTCCATTCCACATTCCATTACATTCCATTCCACATTCCATTCCACATTCCATTCCACATTCCATTCCACATTCCATTCCACATTCCATTCCATTCCATTCCACATTCCATTCCACATTCCATTCCATTGCACATTCCATTGCACATTGCATTATACATTCCATTCCACATTCCATTCATTTCCATTCCACATTCCATTCCATTCCACAATCCATTCCGCATTCCATTCCTCATTGATTTCCATTCCATTACACATTTCATTACATTCCACATTCCTTTCCGCATTACATTCCACATTCCATTCCATTCCATTCCACGTTGCATTCCACATAACATTCCGCATTACATTCCATTCCGTTCCTTTCCATTCAATTCCATTCCACATTCCATTCCATTCCATTCCGTTCCTTTCCACGTTACCATCCATTCCATTCCACTTTCTATTCGCTACGTTTCCACAGGCCGTTCCACAATCCATTCCATGATCCATTGCACTCCATTCTATGTTGCATTCCATTCCACGTTCCATTCCATTCCATTCCACGTTCCATTCCATTCCATTCCACGTTCCATTCCAGGTTCAAATCCACATTCCTTTCCACGTTCCATTCCATGTTCCATTCCATTCCATTACTCGTTCCATTCCTCATTCGATTCCACGTTCCATTCTATACCGTTCAACATTCCTTTCCACATTAAAATGCACATTCTATTACATTCCATTCCTCATTTCTTTCCATTGAATTCCGCACTGCTTTACATTCTATTCATTTCCATTCCTCATTCAATTTCACGTTCCATTCAATTCCATTCCGTGTTCAATTCCATTCCATTCCATTCCACTTTCCACTCCATGTACCATTCCATTCCTTTTCTCTTTGCATTCCATATTCCATTCTTTCCATTCCACATATCATTCCATTCCATTCCTTTCCACATTCTTTTCCATTCCATTCCACATTACATTGCATTCCACATTGAATTCCATTCCCCATTCCATTCCATTCCATTCCATTCCACATTGCATTGGATTCCATTCCATTCCACTTTCCATTCCATTCCATTCCAAATTCCAATCCATTCCATTCCATTCCATTTCTTTCCACATTCCATTCCACATTCAATTCCAAATTTCATTAAATTGCATTCCACATTCCATTCCATTCTAATCCACATTCCATTCCATCCCATTTCACTTTCCATTCCATTTCATTGCATTCCACATCCCACTCCACGTTCCACTCCACGTACCATTCCAGGTTCAATTTGCCGTTCCTTTCCCCGTTCCATTCAACATTCCATTCCACTTTCTATTCCTCATTCCACTCCACATTTCATTCCTCTCCATTCCACATTCCATTCCCTTCCATTCCACATACCATTCTATTCCATTCCACATTGCTTGCCATTCCATTGCACATTCAATTCCACATTCGATACCATTCCATTACATTCCACATTCCATTCCATTCCATTAAACTTTCTCTTCCACCTTGCATTCAATTCAATCAAACATTCCATTTAACATTCCATTCCATTCGATTCCACATTCCCTTTCATTCCATTCCACATTCCATTCCATTTCTTTGCACATTCCATTATATTCCGTGACATGTTCCATTCCACATTCCATTTCTTGTCATTTGACATTCCATTCCATTCCATTCAACTGTCCACTCCATTCAATTCCATTCGAGTCCACATTCCATTCCATTCCATTCCATTCCATTTGACATTCCATTCCATTCCACTTTCCATTCCATTCCATTCCATTCTCCATTCCATTGCATTAAATTCCATTCCACATTCCATTCCATTTCATTCCATTCCAAATTCCATTCCTATCCAGTCCACTATCCATTCCATTCCATTCCATTCCACATTCCATTTCATTTCATTGCACATTCTATTCCACATTCCATTCCATTCCATTCCATACTCCATTCCATTTAATTCCACATTCAGTTAAGTTTATTTCCTCATTCTTTCCATTCCATTGAATTCAAGCCCTCATTCCATTCCATTCAATTCCACATTCCATTCCATTCACTTCTACATTCCACTCCGTTCCATTCCATTCAAGTCCACTTTATATTTCACATTCCATTCCATTCCATATAAGTCCATATTGCATTCTATTCCATTCCATTCCACATTCCATGCCATTCCATTCCACATTCCATTCCACATTCCATTCCATTCCAATTCACATTTCATTCGACGTTCAATTCCGCGTTCCATTCCTTTCAATTAAACTTTCCATTCCACGTTCCTTTCCACATTCCTTGACACGTTCTATTCCACGTTCCATTCCATTCCATTCAACGTTCCATTCCATGTTCCATTCCACTATCCATTACACATTTCATTGAACATTCGATTACTTATTCGTTTCCATTACATTCCACATTCCATTGCAAATTACATTCTACATTCCACTCCACATTCCATCCCATTCCATTTCACATTCCATAACACATTCCATTGCATTAAATTCCCTTGAATTCCACATTCCGTTCCTCATTCCATTCCACGTTTCTTTCCACGTTCCTTTCCACCTTCCCTTCCACATTCCATTCAGTTCCATTCCAATGCATTCCACATTCCATTCCATTCCACATTCCATTTCACATTCCATTCCATTGCTTTCCACATTGCATTCCATTGCATTTTACATTCCATTCCATTGCATTCCACAATACATTACATTCCACAATTAATTCCATTGCACATTCCATTCCATTCCATTTCACTTTCCATTTTGTTCCATTCCACATTTCATTCCATTCCATTCTATTCCATTCCAGATTCTATTCCACATTCCATTCCATTCCATTCCACATTCCATTGCACATTCCAGTCCACTTTTCTTTCCATTCTATCCCACATTACATTCCATTCTAATCCACTTTCCTTTCAATTCCATTTCACATACCATTCCATTCCATTCCATTCCAGTCCATTCCACATTCCATTACATTCATTTCCACATTACATTCCACGTTCAATTCCACGTTCCATTCCACGTTCCAATTCACATTCCATTCCAAGATACTTTCCACGTTCCATTCAACTTTCCATTTCACTTTCCATTCCTCATTCTATTCCACTTTCCATTCCACTTTCCATTCCTCACTCCATTCCACATTCCATTCCAAATACCATTCCATTCCATTCCACATTGCATTGCCTTCCATTCCACATTCTTTTGCATTCATTCCACATTCCATTCCACATTCTGTTCCTTTCCATTCCGAATTCCATTCTCTTCCATTCCACATTACATTCGACATTCCATTCCATTCCACATTAAATTCCATTCCATTCCACATTCCAGTACATTCCTTTCCACATTCCATTCCATTCCATTCCATTCTACATTCAATTCCATTTCACTTTCCATTCCTCATTCCATTCCACATTCCATTCCGCATTCCATTCCATTCTATTCCACATTCCATTCTACATTCCATTCCATTCCATTCCATTCCGCATTCCATTCCACATTCCTTTCCATATTCAATTCCATTCCACGTCCCATTCCACTTTCCATTCCACTTTCCAATCCACATTCCTTTCCATTCAATTCCACGCTCCCTTCCACAATCAATTCCATCTGATTCCACATTCCATTCCATTTCATTTTGCTTTCCATTCCACATTCCGTTCCATTCCATTCCACTCCACTTTCCATTCCATTCAATTCCACATTCCATTCCACATTCCATTCCATTCCTTTCCACATTCCATTCCATTCCATTCCTTTCCACATTCCATTCCATTCCATTCCACATTCCATTCCATTCCATTGCACTTTCTATTCCACGAACCATTCCACGTTCTTTTAAATTTTCCATTCCATGTTATATTCCGCATTCCAGTCTACATTGCATTACACATTCGATTCCATTCCATTCCACATCCATTCCATTCAATTCCACATTCTTTCCACTGTATTTCACATTCCATTCAATTCCATTACATTCCATATTCCATTCTATTCCATTCCTCATTCCTTTCAGTTTGATTGCATTCCATTCTACATTCCAATCCACATTTCTTTCCAAATTCCATTCCACATTCCATTCCATTCTTTTCCCTTTCCACCCCATTTCATTACATTCCACATTCCATTCAATTACATTCCACATTCCATTTCATTCCATTCCACATTTCATTTCACGTTCCATTCCATTCCATTCCACATTACATTCCACTGCATTCCACATTCCGTTCCATGTTCCATTCCACATTCCATTCCATTGCATTCCACATTCCATTCCATTCCATTCCACATTGAATTACCCGTTCCACTCCATTCCATTCCACCTTCCATTCCATTCCATTCCACATACCATTCAATTCCATTCCATTACAAATTCCGTCCCTTTCCATTCCACATTCCGTTTCATTCCATTCCACGTTACATTCCATTCCATTCCACGTTCCATTCCACGTTGCATTCCACTTTCTATTCCACTTTCCATTCCATTACATTCCTCTTTCCATTCCACGTTCCATTCCACGATCCATTCCACGTTCCATTCCACATTCCATTCCATGCCATTCCACATTACTTTCCACTCCATTACACATTCCATTCCACGTTCCATTCCATAAGATTACACGTTCCATCACACTTTCCATTCCATTACATTCCATTCCACGTTCCATTCCACGTTCTATTCAACGTTCCCTTACATTCCATTCCACATTCCATTCCACATCCTATTGCATTTCATTCCACATTCCTTTCCATATTGAATTCCATTCCATTCCACAGTCCATTCGATGTTGCATTCCATATCACATTCCACATTCCATTCCACTTTCCATTCCACGATATATTCCACATTCCATTCCATGTTACATTCCATTCCATTCTACGTTCCATTACACTTTCCATTCCATTATATTCCACTTTCCATTCCACTACATTCCACTTTCCATTCCACGTTCCATTTCATTCCATTCCACGTTCCTTTCCAAATTCTATTCCATTCCATTCTACATTCCATTCTGTTCCATTCCACATTCCATTCCATTCCAAATTCCATTCCACTTTGCTTTCAATTCCTTTCTACAATCCATTCCACATTCTATTCAATTCCATTCCATGTTCCATTCCATTCCATTCCACATTCCATTCCACATTCCATTCTATGCCATTCCAATTTCCAATCCCCATTCCATTTCATTCAAATCCACATTCCATTCCATTTAATTCCTTTCCAGTCCACATTCCATTCCATTCCATTCCATTCCATTCCATTCCAGTCCATTCCACATTCCATTCCATTCCATTCCATTCCATTCCACATTCCTCTCCATTCCATTCCATTCCATTCCAAATTCCATTCCACATTGCTTTCCATTCCATTACATGTTTCATTCCACATTTGTTTCCATTCGATTCCACATTTCATTACATTACATTCCACGTTCCAATGCACATTCCATTCCTCTCCATTCCACATTCCATTCCACTCCATTCCACATTCCATTCCACTCCATTGCAAGTTCCATTCCACATTCCATTTCATTTAATTCCACATTACATTTCATTCCATTCCACATTCCATTTCATTCCATTCCATTCCACATTCCTTTCCATTCCATTCCACATTTCATTCCGTTCTTTGCATTACACATTACATTCCAAAATCCATTCCACATTACATTAGATTCCATTCCTCATTCTTATCAATTTCATTCCACACTCCATTCCATTCCATTCAACATTCCATACCACACTCCTTTCCATTCCATTCCATATTCCATTCCACTTTCCATTCCATTCCACATTCCATTCCACATTGCATTCCATTCCATTCCACATTCCTTTCCATTCCATATTACATTCCATTCCAATCCACATCGCATTCCATTCCATTCCATTCCAAGTTCCATTCCACATTCAATTCCATTCCACTTTCCATTCCACTCTCCATTCCATTCCATTCCACATTCCATTCCTCATTCTATTCCATTCCATATTCCATTCCATTTCATTCCACATTACATTACATTCCATTCCCTTCCACATTACATTCCACATTCTATTCCATTCCATTCCACATTCCATTGCACATTCCATTCCACATTCCATTCCACATTCCATTCCATTCCATTCCATTCCAAATTCTATTCCACATTCTATTCCATTCCATTCCACATTGCATTGCACCTTCCAATCCACGTTCAATTCAACATTCCTTTGCAATTCATTCCATATACCATTCCACATTCCATTCAATTCCATTCCACATTCCATTCCACATTCCATTCCATTTCATGTTCCATTCCATATTCGATTCCACGTTCTATCCCACATTCAGTTCCATTCCATATTCCATTCTACCGTCCATTACATTCCACTCCACATTCCGTTTCACATTCCATTCCATTCCATTCCACATTCCATTCCACATTCCATTCCACATTCCATCCCATTCCATTAAACATTCCATTCAACATTCCATTCCATTCCTTTCCACATTCCATTCAATTCCATTACGAGTTCCATTCCACATTTCATTCCACTTCCATCCCATTCCTTTCCATTCCACAATCAATTCCACATTCCATTCCACGTTCCATTCCACATTCCGTTCCATTCCATTCCACCTTCCATTCCACGTTCCACTCCATTCCATTCCGCATTCCAACCCACTTTCCATTCCATTCCATTCCACATTCCATTCCATCTTCCATTCCACATTCCATTCTCTTTCCATTGCCTTTCATTCCACATTCCATTACGCATTCCATCGCATTCCAATTTACATTCCGTTCCACATTCCATTCCATTCCATTCCACATTCCTTTCAGCAGCCCATTCCACATTCCATTCCATGTTCCATTCTCATTCCATTGCAGTTCTTTCCACATTCCATTCCACAATCCATTGCATTCCAATTCACATGCCTTTCCACATTCCATTCCATTCCACATTCCATTACACATTCCATTCCACATTCCATTACGCAGTCCACTCCTTTCCATTCCTCTTTCCATTTCATTCCAATCCACTTACATTCCACATTTCATTGTATTCCATTCCACTTTTCATTCCACATCCCATTCCCCATTCCATTCCATTCCATTCCACATTCTATTCGATTCCATTCAATTCCATTTTCTGTTCCATTCCGATTTCCATTAAATTCCATTCTATATTCCATTCCATTCCATTCCACATTCCATTCCTTTCCAATCCACATTTCTTTCCATATTTCAATCCACTCCGTTCCATTACACACTCCATTCAACATTCCATTCCACATTCCATTCCATTACATTCCATTCAATTCCACGTTCGATTCCACACTGAATTCCAGATTCCATTCCATATTCCATTCCGTTGCATTCCACATTTCATTCCACATTCTATACCACGTTCAATTCCATATTCCATTCCACCTTCCATTCAATGATACATTGCACTTTAAATTCTATTGCATTTCACTTTCCATTACTCATTCCATTCCATTTCTTTCCAAGTTCCATTCCACATTGAATTCCACTTTCCATTCCATTCCAATCCATGTTCCTTTCCACATTCCATTGCATTTCATTCCAAATTCCATTCCACACTCCATTCCACATTCCATTCCACATTCCATTCCACATTCTATTCCGTTCATTCCACATTCTATTCCGTTCCATTCCATATTCCATTCCACTATCCATTCCACATTGCAATCCACTTTGCTTTCACATTCCATTGAATTCTCTTCCACATTCCATTCCACATTCCATTCCATGCCATTCCACCCTGCATTCAACATTCCATTCCACATTCCATTATATTCCGTTCCACATTCCATTTCACATTCCATTCCACTTTCCATTCCACGTTCCATTCGATTTCATTCCATGTTCCATTCCACATTCGATTCCATTCCATTCCACATTCCATTCCACATTCCATTGCCTACCATTTCACAATACATTCCACATTAATTTCCATTCCATTCCGTTCCACATTCCATTCAACATTCCATTTTGCAGTCCATTCCAAATTCCATTCCACATTCCAGTCCACATTCCATTCTGATTCCATTGCATTTCTTTCCACTTTCCATTACATATTCCATTGCAATCCAATTCACATGCCTTTCCACATTCCAATGAATTCCATTCCATTACATTCCACATTCTCTTCCACATTCCAGTCCACATTCCATTCCACTGTCCATTTCATTCCATTCCACATTCCATTCCATTTCTATCAACATTCCATTTCACGTTTCATTCCATTCTATTTCACATTCTATTCCACATTCCATTCCACATTCCAGTCCATTGCATTGCACATTCTATTCCATTCCAATCCACTTTTCATTCCAGAATTCATTCCATTCCATTCCACATTCCATTCCACATTCCATTCCACATTCCATTCCATTGCATTCCACATTCAATTCCGCTTACCATTCCACATTCCTTACCATTCCGTTCCATTCCATTATGGATTCCATTCCATTCCATTCCACATTCTATTCCACACTCCATTCCATTCCATTCCACATTCCATTCCACATTCCATTCCATTGCATTCCACATTCAATTCCGCTTACCTTTCCACATTCCTTACCATTCCGTTCCATTCCATTATGGATTCCATTCCATTCCATTCCACATACTATTCCACACTCCATTCCATTCCATTCCACATTCCATTCCATATTCCATTGCATTCCGTTCCTCATTCTATTCTTTCTATTCCGTATTCCATTCCTTTCCAATCCACATTACATTCCACATTCCATTCCACGTGCAATTCCACATTCCACTCCAAGGTTCCATTCCACGTTCCATTCCGTTTCATTCCACGTTCATTCCACGTTCCATTCCACATTCCATTCCACATTCCATTCAATCTTCCATTCCATTCCATTCCACGTTGAATTCCACTTTCCTTTCAACATTCCATTCTAGGTTCCATTCCACATTCCATTGCATTCCATTCCACGTTCCATTCCAAGTTCCATTCCACTCCATTCCACGTTCCTTTCCACATTCTATTACACTTTCTATTCCAAACCATTCCACGTTCCATTCCATTCCATTCCACATTCCTTTCCATTCAATTCCGCATTCAATTCGACATTCCATTCCACATTCCATTCCATTCTTTTCTATTCCACATTTCATTCCATTCCATTAAATTCCATTCCACATTCCATTCCATTAGATTTCGCATTCCATTCCATTGCATTCCATTTAATTCCAAATTCCACTAAATTCCATTCCATTTGACATTCCATTACATTCCATTCCACATTCCATTGAATTCCTTTCCACATTAATTGCAAATTTCACTCCACGTTGCATTCCACGTTCCATTCCACGTTGCTTTCCATGTTCCATTCCCTCCCATTCCAAATTGCATTCCATTCCATTGCACTTTCCATTTCACTATCTGTTCCAGATTGCATTCCGCGTTTCGTTCCGCGTTCCATTCCACGTTACATTTCTTTCCTCTCCACATTCCCTTCCTTTGCCTTCCACATTCCATTCCTTTCTATTCCATTCCATTTCACATTCCTTTCCACATTCCCTTTGCTTCCATTACAGATTCCATTCTATACAATTCCACATTTCATTCCACGTTCCATTCCACGTTGCATTCCACATTCCATTCCACATTCCATTCCATTCCAGACCATATTCAATTCCACATTCCATACCATTCCATTTAAACATTCCATTCCATTCCATTCCACATTGCATTCCTCATTCTATTCCATTTCACACTGCATTCCATATGGCGTTCCACATGCCATTCCATTCCATCCCACAATCCATTCCACATTCCAATCCATTCCATTCCACTTTCCATTCCACATTCCATTCCATTACATTCCACGTTGCATTCCACATTCCATTCCACATTCCATACCATTCCTTTCCACATTACATTCCACAATCCATTCCTTTCAATTCCCCATTCGATTCCGCGTTCCATTCCACGTTCCATTCCACATACCATTCCATGTTCCGTTCCATTCCATTCCACATTGCATTCCACATTGCATTCCACATTCCACACCGTTCAATTTCACATTCCATTCCACAATCCATTCCATTCAATTCCACATTAAATTCTACTTTCCGTTCCACATTCCATTCCACTTTCCATTCCACATTCTATTTCACTTTCCATTCCACATTCTATTTCACTTTCCATTCCATTCCATTCCATTAAATTTCATTCCATATTCCAACTCATTCCATTCCACATGGCATTCCATTCCATTCCACATTCCATTCCATTCCATTCCACTTTCCATTCCATTCAATTCCACATTCCATTCCACATTCCATTCCACATGCCATTCCACGTTCCATTCCATTCCATTCCACATTGCATTCCACATTCCATTCCACATTCCATACCATTCAATTGCACATTCCATTCCACAAACCATTCCATTCAATTCCACATTAAATGCCACTTTCCATTCCATATTCTATTATTTCACTTTCCATTCCACATTCTATTTCACTTTCCATTCCATTCCATTCCATTATATTTCATTCCATATTCCCACCCACTCCATTCCACATTGCATTCCATTCCATTCTACATTCCATTCCATTCCATCCTACATTCCATTCCATTCAATTCCACATTCCATTCCACATTCCATTCCACATTCCATTTCATTCCACATTGCATTCCATTCCATTCCACATTCCATTCCCTTCTATTCCACATTCCATTCCATTCAATTCCACATTCAATTCCACATTCCATTCCACATTCCATTTCATTCCTTTCTATTACACTTTCCATTCCCTTCCATTCCACATTCCATTCCACATTGCATTCCACATTCCTTTACACGTTCTATTCCATTCCATCCGACATTCCATTCCATTCCATTCCACATTCTATTCCATTCAATTCCACGTTCCGTTAGATTCCCTTCCATTCCATTCCACATTCCATTCCTTCCACATTCAAATCCATTCCATTCCATCCCACATTCCATAGCATTCCATTTCACATTGAATTCCATTCCATTTCACATTCCATTCCACATTGCATTCCATGTTCTATTCCATGTTCCATTCCTCATTCCATTCCTTTCCATTGCACATTCCCTTCCATTGAATTCCAATTCACATTCCATTCCATTCCACTTCCCATTCCATTCTATTCCACATTCCGTTAAACTTTCCATTTCATTCCATTCCATGTTCCATTCCAAATTCCATCCCATTCCATTCCACATTCCATTCCACATTCCATTGTTTTCCATTCCACGTCCTATTCCACGTTCCATTCCAATTTCCATTCCACTTTCAATTTCATATTCCATTCCACATTCCATGCTGTTCAATTCCACATTCCATTCCACATTCCATTACACATTCCATTACATTTATTCCACATTCAATTGAACATTCCATTGAACATTCCATTCCACATTCCATTCCATTCCACATACCATTCTAGAGAGTTTTCCATTCCAGTACACATTCAATTCCACTTTCCTTTCCATTCCATTTAAACATTCCATTCCATCCCACATTCCATTCCACATTCCATTCCTTTCCACAATCAATTACATTGCATTCCACATTTCGTTTAACATTCCATTCCATTCCATTCCATCTTCCAGTCTATGCTACATTCCACATTCCTTTGCACAATCCATTCCTTATTGCATTCCATTCCTTTCCACATTAAATTCCAAATTGCATTCCATTGCATTCCACATTTCATTCTACATTCCATTCCATTGCATTCCACATTCCATTCCACCTTGCATTCCATTCCAAATCCCATTCCGTTCCATTGCAAATTCAATTGCAATTTCCATTCCATTCCATTTCCCACTCCATTCCAAATTCGATTCCATTCCATTCCACTTTCCATTCCATGTTAGTTTCCACATTCCATTCCACATTTCATTCCATATTCCATTCCATTCCATTCCAATTTCCATTCCACATTCCATTCCATATTCCATTTCACATTCCATTCCTTTCAATTCAACGTTCCATTCCACATTCCATTCCACAATCCAGTACATTCCATTCAACATTCCATTGAGCATTCCATTCCACATTCCATTCCTTTCGATTCCACACTCTATTCCACATTCCATTACATTCCACATTCCATTTCACATTCCATCCTGCATTCCATTCCATTCCCTTCCGTATTCCATTCCACATTCCACTCTATTCCGTTCTACGTTCCATTCCACATTCCATTAGATTGCATTCGAAATTCCATATCACATTCCATTCCTCATTCCATTCCACATTCCTTTACATTCCGTTCCACATTCCATTCCACGTTCCATTCCACATTCCATTCCACGTTCCACTCCACTTTCCATTCCATTCCATTCCACGTTACATTCCACGTTCCATTCCATTCCGTTACACGTTCCATTCCGTTCCATTCCAGTTTCCATTCCGCATTCCATTTCACATTCCATTCCATTTCATTCTATTCCATCCCACCTTCTATTCTATTCCATTCCATTCCACATTCCATACCATATTCCATTCCATTCCATTCCACATTGCATTCCACGTTCCATTAGGTGTTCCCTTCCACTTTCCGTTTCATTCCATTCCACGTTCCATTCCATATTCCATTCCATACCTTTCCACTTTCCATTCCATTCCTTTCCACATTCCATTACATTCCGTTATACTATTCCTTCCACTTTCCTTTCCACTTTCCATTCCACGTTCCATTCCTCCTTCCATTCCATTGCATTCCACATTTCATAACATTTCATTCTATTCCATTCCACATTCCATTCCATTCCACACCACATTCTATTCCACATTCCAATCCATTCCATTCTCATTCTTTTCCATTCCATTCAACATTCCATTAAAAGTTCCATTGCACGTTCCATTGCACGTTCCGTTTCGCATTTCATTCCATTCCATTCCATTCCATTTCGGATTCCATTCCATTCCATTACACATTCTATTCCGCATTCCAATCTATTCCATTGTACATTCCATTCCACATTCCACTCCATTCAATTCCACATTCCTTTCATTTCCATTCCACGTTACATTGCACGTTCCCTTCCACCTTGCATTCAATATTCCATTCCACTACATTCCAAATTCCACATTCCATTCCACATTCCATTCCACATTCCATTCCATTCCATTACACATTCCATCCCATTCCATTCCACGTTCCATTCCACGTTCAATTCCAAATTCCCTTCCACATTTCATTCCACGTTCCATTCCACATTGCTGTCCGTCCTGTTACACGTTCCATTCCATTGCTTTCCACGTTCCATTCCACATCCTATTTCCCATTCCATTCCACAATTCATTCCGCTCCATTCCTTTCAATTCCACCTTCCATTCCACATTCCATTCAACATTAAATTCCGTTACAGCCCACATTCCATTCTAGAATCCTTTCCACATTCCGTTCCACATTCCTTTCCATGCCATTCAGTTCCATTCCACATTCTCTTCCACATTCCATTCCACATTCCATTCCACATTCCGTGACACATTCCATTCCATTCCATTCCAAGTTCCATTCCACATTCCATTCCAGCTTCCATTCCACGTTCCTTTCCATTCCATTCCACGTAACTTTCCACATTCCTTTCCATTCCTTTGCACGTTCCATTCCACATTCCACTGCTCATTCCATTCCACTTTCCATTCCAGAATCCATTCCACGTTCCATTCCATTCCATTACACGATCCATTCCACATTCCATTCCATTCCATTCCACTTTCCATTCCACATTCCATTCCACAATCCATTTCACGTTCCTTTCCACGTTCCATTCCATTCCAATCCATGTTCCATTCCACACTGCTCTCCTTCAATTTTCCATTTCACATTCTATTCCACATTCCATTCCTCATTGCACTCTGCTGCATTCCACCTGCCACTCCACATTCCATTCTTCATTCCATTCCACATTCCTTTCCATTCGATTCCACATTCCATTCCATTCCATTCAACATTCCATTGCATTCCATTCCACATTTCATTCTGTTCCATTCCACATTCCATTCCACATTCCATTACATTGCTTTCCACATTCCTTTCCACATTCCTATCCACATTTCATTGCACATTCCATTCCTTTCCATTGCACGTTCCATTCCACACTCCATTCCACATTCCATTCCACATTCCTTTCGACCATCCATTCCATTCCATTCCATTTTCCATTGCACATTCCATTGTATATTCCATTACAAGTTCCATTCCACATTCCATTCCACGTTCCTTTACACTTTCCATTGCATTCAGGTTCCATTGCACATTCGATTTCATTCCTTTCCACGTTCTATTCCACATTCCATTCCATGTTCCATTCCACATTCCATTCCATTTTCCATTCTATGTTCCATTCCATTCCATTCCACATTCCATTCCACATTCCATTTCACTCCATTCCACTTTCCATTCCACATTCCATTCCATATTCCATTCCACATTTCCTTCGGCTGCAATCCACATTCCATTCCACATGCCATTCCATTCCCTTCCACATTCCTTTCCACATTCCATTCCATTGCCTTCCTCATTACATTCCACATTCTATTACACATTGCATTCCACATTCCCTTTTACATTCCATTCTGTTCTATTCCACATTCCATTCCACATTCCATTTCATTCCATTCCACATTTCATGCCACTTTCCATTCCACATTCCATTCCATTCCATTCCACATTCCATACCACATTCCATTCCTTTGCATTCCACGTTCCATTCCATTAATTTCCACGTTCCGTTCCACCTTCCATACAACATTCCATTCCATTCCATTCCACTTTCCATTGTAATTTCCTTTAGACGTTCCATTCCATTCCATTCCACGTTCCATTATACATTCTGTTAGATGTTCCATTCTACGTTCCATTCCACGTCACATTCCACAATCCATTCCACATTCCATTCTACGTTCCATTCCACATTCAATTTAACATTCCATTCCACATTCTATTCCATTCCATCCCACCTTCCATTGCATTCCACAATCCATTCCACATTCCTTTCCATTCCTTTCTACATACAATTCCATTCCATTCCGCATTCCATTCCACATTCCTTTCCATTCCATTCCACTTTCCGTTCCATTCCATTCCACATTCCATTCCATTCCCTTCCACATTCCATTCCATTCCATTCCACATTCCATTCCATTCCATTCCACATTCCATTCCATTCCATTCCATTCCACATTCCATTCCACATTCCATTCTCCATTCCATTCCCTTCCATTCTTTTCCACATTCTGTTACACTACATTCAACTTTCCATCCCATTCTATTCCACATTACATTCCATTCCATTCCTGTTTGCAATCCACGTTCAATTCCACTTTCCTTTCCATTCCAATCTGCTTTCCACTCTATTCCATTCAACGTTACATTTCATTTCATTCCACCTTCCATTTTATTCCTTTTCACATTCCATTCCACATTCCATTTCACATTTCATTCCTTTCCACTCCATTCCATTCCACATTCCATTCCATTCCAAACCATATTCCATTCTATTGCATTCCACATTACATTCCATACCAATCCACATTCCATTCCATTCCATTCCACTTTCCATTCCATTCCATTGCACATTCCATTCCTTTCCATTCCACAATCCATTCCACATTTCATTCACCCTTCCATTCCATTCGACCCTATTACACATTCCATTCCATTACATTCCACAATCCATTCCATTACATTCCACATTCCTTTCCACATTCCATCCCACGTTATTTCCATTCCATGCCAGGATCCATTCCACGTTCCATTAGGCATTCCATTCCATGTTCTGTGCCATTAATTCCACGTTCCATTCCATACTCCATTCCATTCCGATCCACATTCCAATATATTCCATTCCACCTTCCATTACATTACATTCCACATTCCACTCCATAACATTATAAGTTCCATTCCATTCCATTCCTCTTTCCATTGCACATTCCATTTCACATTGCATTCCACCTTCCATTCCATTCCATTACAGTTTGCATTCCATTCCTTTCCACTTCGCATTCATTTCAATTTCACACTCAATTCCATTCCATTCCACACTCCATTGCATTCCGTTACATTCCATTCCACATTCCATTCTATTCCATTCCATTCCATTCCACATTCCATTCCATTCCATTACCTTCCACATTCCATGCCATACAATTCCGCATTCCATTCCATTCCATTCCGTTCCACATTCCATTCCATTCCATTCCACATTCCATTCCATTGCATTCCCCTCCATTCCACATTTCATAAAATTCCCTTCCATTCCGCATTTGATTCCTTTCCACTCCATGTTCCTTTACATTTCACTCCACATTCCATTCCATTCCATTCCACATTCCATTCCATTCCATTCCATTCGTTTCCATTCCACATTCCATTCCACATTCCATTCCCTTCCATTCCACATTCTTTTCCATTCCATTCCACATTCCATTCCACGTTCCATTCCACGTTCCAGTCCTCATTCCATTCCATTCCGTTACACATTCCATACCATTCCATTCCATTCCATTCCAGATTAAATTACGTTCCATTCCACGTTCCATTCAACGTTTCATTCCATTCCATTCCACATTCCATTCCAGATTCCATTCCACATTCTTTGCACTTTACATTCCATTCCATTGCACATTCCATTCCACATTCCATTACACGCTCCATTCCACATTCCATTCCACGTTACATTCCAAGTTCCATTCCAGGTTCCATTCCATTCCATTACACTTTCCATTCTGTTCCATTCCACTTTCCATTCCACATTCCATTCCACATTCCATTCCACATTTCATTCCCTTCCGTTCCACATCTCATTAGACATTACATGCCATTCCATTCCACTTTCCATTCCACGTTTCATTCCACATTCCATTCTGTTCCATTCCAAATTGCATTCTGCTTTCCATTGCTCATTCCATTCTACATTTCATTCCATTCCACATTCCATTACACATTCCATTCCATTCTACATTCCATTCCACTTTCCATTCCATTCCATTCCTCATTCCATTTCACATTGCATTGCATTCCAGTCCCCATCCCATTCCACTTTACTTTCCATTCTTTCCGTATTCCATTTCAATACATTACACATTCCAGTCAACATTTCATTCCACATCCCATTGCATTCCATTCCACATACCATTACGTTTCATTCCATGTTCCATTCCAGTATCCATTCCTCATTCCATTCCAGATTCCATTCCACTTTCCGTTCCATTCCATTCCACGTTCCATTCTATGTTCCATTCCATTATATTCCACCTTCCGTTCTTCATTCCTTTCCATATTCCATTCCACATTCCATTCCGTTCCATTCCACATTTCTTTCCACATTGTACCCAACGTTCAATTAAACATTCCATTCCACGTTCCATTGCATGTTACATTACACATTCAGTTCCTTTGAATTTCACGTTCCATTAAACAGTCCATTCCATTCCATTCCAAGTTCTATTTCACATTCCATTCCACTTTCCATTCAATTCCATTCCACTTTCCATTCCACGATTCATTTCATTCCATTCCACATTCCATTCCATGATCCATTTCATTCCATTCCACGTTCCATTCCAAATTCCATTGCATTACGTTCCAAGTTAAATTGCACAATGCAATCCACTATCCAATCCATATTCTATTGCATTCCATTCCACATTCCATTCCACAATCCATTCCACATTCCAATCCACTTTCCATTCCACATTCCATTAAACTACCTGCCACATTCCATTCCACATTCCATTCCATTCCATTCCTCACTCCATTCCACATTCCATTCCACATTCCGTTCCATTCCATTTCACATTCCATTAAACATTCCATTCCTCTTTCCATTCTGTGTTCCATTCGATTTCATTCCATGTTCCATTCCGCATTCCTTTCCATTCCTTTCCACTTTGCATTCCACATTCCATTTCACTTTCCATTCCTCTTTACATTCCGTTCCATCCCACATTGCATTCCACATTCCATTCCATTCCATTCCACATTCCATTACATTACACTCCACATTTCATTCCACATTCCCTTCCTTTTCATTCCACCTTCTATTCCAAGTTCCATTCCATTGAATTCCACGTTCCATTACACGTTTCATTCCACATTTCTTTCCACATTCCATTCCACATTCCATTCCACATTCCATTCCGTTCCATTCTGCATTCCATTCCACATTCCATTCCACATTCCAATCCATTCGATTCCACATTCCATTGCACATTCCATTCCATTCCATTCCACATTCCATTCTCATTCCATTGCATTCCATTCCACATTCCATTCCACATTCCATTCCATTCAATTCCACATTTCATAAAACATTCCATTCCATTGCATTCCACATTCCATTCCACATTCCGTTCCACTTTCCATTCCATGTTCCTTTCCACGTTCCCTTCCACGTTCCACTCCATTCCATTCCACGTTCCACTCCATTCTATTCCACGATGCATTTCATTACGTTCCACATTCCATTTCACAAACTGGTCCACATTCTATTTCACTTTCCATTCCATTCCATTACACATTCCATTCCATTAAATTCCAAATTTCATTCGATTCAATTGCTCATTCCTTTCCACGTTCCATTCCACATTCCATTCCATTCCATTCTATTCCACTTTCCATTACATTCCATTGCACAATCCATTCCACGTTCCATTTCATATTCCATTCCACTTTACTTTCTATTGCATTACACATTCCAATCCATTCTATTATTCATTTCATTCCATTCAATTCCACATCCCATTCCACTCCATTCCATCTCATTTCATTCCACATTCCACTCCATTCCATTCCATTCCACATTCCTTTCCATTCCACATTCCATTCCGTTGCAATCCACATTCCATTATACGTTCCATTCCACGTTGCGTTCCATGTTCCATTCCACGTCCCATTTCACTTTCCAATCCTTTCCATTCCACATTCCATTCCATTCCATTCCACATTCCATTCCATTCTATTCCACATTCCATTCCACGTTCCATTCCATTCCATTGCAAGTTCCTTTCCACGTTCTGTTCCACATTCCATTCCATTCAATTCCACATTGCATTCAATTCAATTTCATGTTTCATTCCTTATTCCATTCTACATTCCATTCCACTTTCTACTTCACTTTCCATTCCACAATCCATTCTACATTCAATTCCTCGATAGATTTCACTTACCATTCCACATTCCATTCCATTCCATTCCACTCCACATTCCCTTCCACATTCCATTCCACTTTCCATTCCACAGTCCTTTCCAAGATCCTTTCTACGTACCATTCTACATTCCATTCCATTCCATTCAACTTTACATTCTACATTGCATTGCACATCACATTCCACGTTGCATTCCATGTTCCATTCCACGTTACATTCCGTGTTCCATTCCACGTTCCATTCCACATTCCATTCCATTCTATTCCACTTTCCATTCCACTTTCCATTCCACATTCCATTCCACATTACATTCCACATTACATTCCGTTCCGTTCCAGATATCATTCAACGTTCCATTCCACATTGCATTCCGTTCCATTCCACTTTCCATTCCACATTCCATTCCATATTCCATTCCACATTCCATTCCACTTTCCATTCCACATTCCATTCCATATTCCATTCCACATTTGTTTCCAATCCATTCCACTCTCCATTCCACAATCCATTCTCTTTCCATTGCATTTCATTCCAAATTGAATTCCACATTCCATTGCATTCCAATTCACAATCCATTCCACATTCCATTCCATTCCATTCCACTTTCCATTCAACATTCCATTCCACATTCCATTCCAAAGTCCATTCCATATTCCATTCCACATTCCATTCCACATTCCATTCTCATTCCATTGCATAACTTTCCTCTTTCCATTCCACATTTCATTCTACATTCCATTCCATTCCATTCCACATTCCATTCCATTCCAATCAACATTCCATTCCACAATTCATTCCATTCCATTCCACATTCCATTCCACATTCCATTCCCCATTCAATTCCATTCCATTACAAAATCAATTCCATTCCATTCCATTCCATATTCCATTCCACTTTCCATTCCATATTCCATTCCACATTCCATTAAATTCTATTCCACATTCCATTCTCTTTCCATTGCATTACTTTCCTCTTTCCATTCCACATTTCATTCTACATTCCATTCCATTCCATTCCACATTCCATTCCATTCCAATCAACATTCCATTCCACAATTCATTCCATTCCATTCCACATTCCTTTCCACATTCCATTCCCCATTCAATTCCATTCCATTACAAAATCCATTCCATTCCATTCCATTCCATATTCTATTCCACATTCCATTCCATATTCCATTCCACATTCCCTTAAATTCTATTCCACATTCCATTCCACATTCCAGTCCATTCCATTCCACATTCCATTCCGTTTGAATGCACATTTCATTCCACAATTCATTCCATTCCGTTACACTTTCTATCCCACATTCCTTTCCACGTTCCATTCCATTCCACTCCACAGTCCATTCCACATTCCGTTCAATAATCCATTCCACATTCCATTCAATTCCATTCCACATTCCATTGCATTCCATTCCACATTCCATTGCATTCTATTCCACATTCCATTCCACGTTCCATTCAATTCCATTCCACGTTCCATTCAACGTTCCATTCCACATTCCATTCAACGTTCCTGTCCATTCCAATCTACGTTCCATTCCACGTTCCATTCCACCGTCCATTTCACATTCCATTCCAAATTCCAGTCCATTCGATGCCACATTACATTCCACATTACTTTATACATTTAATTCTACATTTCATTCCACATTGCAGTGCATTCCATTCCACATTCCATTCGACATTAGTTTGCACATTCCATTCCACATTCCATTCCACATTCCATTTCGTTCGGCATTCCATTCCATTCCATTTCACATTCCATTCCGTTATATTCCACATTCCTTTAAACATTCCATACAGCATTACGTTCCTCATTCCGTTCCATAATCCTTTCCACATTCCATTGCATTCCACTCCTCATTCCATTCAATTCCATTCCACGTTCCATTCCATTTCATTTCACATTCCATTCTGTTCAATTCCACATTCATTTCCACATTCCATTCCACATTCCTTTCCATTCCATTCCACATTCCATTCCACGTTCCATTCCACGTTCCATTCAATGTTCTATTAAACGTTCCATTCCATTCCATTCCACCTTCCATTCCACGTTCCACTAAATTCAATTCCACGTTCCATTCCACGTTCTGTTCCACGTACCATTCCAATCCATTCCATGTTCCATTAAATTCCATTCTACGTTCCATTCCACATTCCATTCCATTCAATTTCACATTCCATTTCACATTCCATTCCACATTCCATTTCACATTCCATTCCACATTCCACTTCACATTCCATTCCATTCCATTACACATTCCATTTCCCATTGCATTCCAGATTCCATTCAACATTCCATTTCACATTCCATTCCACCTTCCATTTCATTTCCATCCAAATTTCATTCCAGTCCACGTTCCCTTCCACTTTCCATTTCACATTACACCCCAATTCCCATTCCATTCCATTCCACGTGCCATTACACATTCCACTGCATTCCATTCCACTTTCCATTCCACATTCCAATCTACGTTCCATTCCACATTCCATTCCACGTTCCATTCCATTCTATTCCACTTTCCATTCCAAGTTGCATTGCACGTTCCTTTCCACGTTCCTTTCCACGTTCCATTCCATTCCATTCCATTCCACATTCCATTCCACGTTCCATTCCACATTCCATTGCACGTGCCATTCCACGTTCCTTTCCACATTAAATTCCATTCCATTCTATATTCCCTACCGTTAATTTCCATTCCTCTGCACACTCCATTCCATTACATTCCACATGCCATTCCATATTCCACTCAACATTCCATTCCACATTCCATTCCATTACTTTCCACTTTGCATTCCACATTCCATTGCATTAAATTCCTCATTCCATTACATTCCACTCCACATTCCATTCCGTTACATTGTACATTCCATTGCACATTCCATTCCACATTCCATTCCACATTCCATTCCATTCCATTCCACGTTCCATTCCAAGTTCTATTCAATTCCATTCCACGTTCCATTCAACATTCCATTCCACATTCCATTCCACGTTCCATTAAATTCCATTCCACATTCCATTCCACGTTCCATTAAATTCCATTCCACATTCCATTCAACGTTCCAGTAAATTCCAATCCATGTTCCATTCCTCGTTCCATTCCACCTTCCATTCCACATTCCATTCCACATTCCATTCCATTCGATTCCACATTCCATTCCATTCCGTTCCACATTCAATTCCACATTTCATTCCAAATTGCAGTCCATTCCATTCCACATTCCATTCCACATTACTTTCCACATTCCATTCCACATTTCATTCCATTTTGCCGTTCATTCCATTTTACATTCCATTCCTCATTACTTTCCACTTTCCATTCCACATTCCATTCCACATTCCATTCCATTCCGCATTCCATTCCATTTCACATTCCATTAAGTTATATTCCACATTCCATTCCACATTCCATTCAATATTCCATTCCACATTCTGTTCCATAATCCTTACCACATTCCATTGCATTCCATTCCTCCTTCCATTCCATTCCATTCCACATTCCATTCCATTTCATTTCACATTCCATTCTGTTCCATTCCACATTCATTTGCACATTCCATTCCACATTACATTCCACATTCCGTTCAATTCCATTCCACATTCCATTCCACATTCCTTTCCATTCCATTCCACATTCCATTCCACGTTCCATTCCACGTTCCATTCAATGTTCTATTCCATGTTCCATTCCATTCGATTCCACGTCCATTCCAAGTTCCATTAAATTCAATTCCATGTTCCATTCCACATTCTATTCCATTCAATTCCACATTGCATTTCACATTCCATTCCACATTCCATTTCACATTCCATTCCATTCCATTACACATTCCGTTTTCCATTCCATTCCATATTCCATTCAACATTCCATTTCACATTCCATTCCATTCCCTTCCAAATTTCATTCCATTCTACGTTCCCTTCCACATTCTATTGCACATTCCGCTCCATGTCCCATTCCATTCTATTTCACGTTCCATTACACATTCCATTCCATTCCATTCCACTTTCCATTCCACATTCCTATCTACATTCCATTCCACATTCCATTCCATTCCATTCCACGTTCCATTCCATGTTCCATTCCTCTTTCCATTGCACGTTCCTTTCCACGTTCCTTTCCACATTCCATTACATTGCATTCCATATTCCCTACCATTAATTTCCATTCCTCTCCACACTGCATTCCATTCCATTCCACATTCAATTCCATATTCTACTCAACATTCCATTCCACATTCCATTCCATTCCCTTCCATATTTCATTCCATTCCACGTTCCCTTCCACATTCCATTGCACATTCTAGTCCACGTCCCATTCCATTCCATTCCACGTACCAATACACATTCCATTCCATTCCATTCTACTTTCCATTCCACATTCCAATCTACATTACATTCTACATTCCATTCCACATTCCATTCCATTGCATTCCACATTTCATTCCACTTTCCGTTCCATTCCATTCCAGGTTCCATTCCCTGTTACGTTCCACATTCCATTCCATTGTATTCCGCATTCCATTCCACATTCCATTCCATTCCACTCCACGTTCCATTCCAAGTTCCATTCCACGTTGCATTCCACGTTGCATTCAATTCCATTCCACATTCCATTCCAGTTTCCTTTCCATTCAATTCCACGTTCCATTCCAGATTCCATTGTACATTCCATTCGAAGTTCTCTTCCAATTTCCATTCCACGTTTCATTCCATGTTCCATTCCATTCAAGTTCCAATCCACATTCCATTTCATTCTATTCCACGTTGCATTCCACATTCCATTCCAGTACATTACACATTCTATTCCACATTTCATTTCACTTTGCATTCCATTCAATTCCACTTTCCATACCACGTTGCATTCCAAGTTTATTTTCACGTTTCATTCCACGTTCCATTCCATGTTCCATTCCACGATCCATTCCAAATTCCATTCCATTATATTTCACGTTCCATTCGACATTCTGTTCCACGTTCCACTTGAAGTTCCTTTCCACGTTCCACTCCACGTTCCATTCCATTCCATTCTACGCCACTTTCCATTCCATTCCATTCCACATTCCATTGCATTCCATTCCACATTTCTTTCCACATTCCATTCCACATGCATTTCCACATTCCATTCCATCTCCCTTTCCACATCCCTTTCCTTTCCGTTTCACATTCCATTCTCTCCAACTCCACATTCCTTTCCACATTGTATTACACATTCCATTCCTTTCCATTCCACATTCTATTCCACATTCCATTCCATTCGACATCGCATTACACTGCATTCCACATTCCATTCCATTCCATTCCACATTCCATTGCATTCCATTAAACATTCCATTCCACGTTGCTTTCCACATCAATTCCATGTTCCACTACACGTTCCATTCCATATTCCTTTCCATTAATTTCCACTTTTGTTTAAACATTCCCTACCACATTCCATTCAACACTACTTCCGTTGCATTCTACAGTCCATTCCACATTCCATTCCATTCCTTTCCACATGCCATTCCACGTTCAATTCAACATTCCATTCCACATTCCATTCCATTCCATTCCACAATCCATTCCACGATCCCTTGTATGTTTCATTGCACATTCCATTCAATTCCTTTCCACAATCCATTCCATTCCATTCCACGTATGTTTCATTCCACATTCCATTCCATTCCATTCCACGATCCATTCCCATCCATTCCACGTTCCATTTAATTCCATTCCATTCCATTCCACATTCCATTCCACATTCCATTTCCTTACATTCCACTTTTCCTTCCACATTCCAACCATTCCATTCCACATTCCATTAAACGGTCCATTCCATTACATTCGACGTTCCATTAGACGTTCCATTCCACATTCCATTTCACATTCCATTCTACATTCCATTATACATTCTATTACATTCCATCCCACATTCCATTCCACGTTCCATTCCTTTAGATTCCACATACCATTCCACGTTTGATTCCACGTTCCATTGCACGTTTCTTTCCACGTTCCTTTCCATATTCCTTTCCATTCCAGTCCATATTCCATGCCAATCCTTTCCATTCCATTCCACAATCCATTCCATGCCATTCCACATTCCATTCCACATTGCATTCCATTCCATTCCACATTCCATTCCATTCCTCATTCCATTCCATTCCATTCCACATTCCATTCCACATTCCATTCCATACCATTCCACATTCCACATTACAATCTTTCAACATTGCATTCCAACTTTCCATTCCACTTTCCATTCCATTCTATTCCACATTCCATTCCACATTCCATTCCATTCCATTACACATTCCATTCTTTCAACATTGCATTCCAACTTTCCATTCCACTTTCCATTCCATTCTATTCCACATTCCATTCCACATTCCATTCCATTCCATTCCACATTCCATTACACATTCCATTCCCCAATTCAGTCCATTCCATTCCACTTTCCATTCCACATTCCATTACATTCCATTACACATTTCATTCTACTTTCCATTCCATTCCATTCCACATTCCATTCCATTCCATTACACATTCCATTCCATTCCATCCGACAATTCATTCCATGTTCCGTTCCACTTTGCTTTCCACGTTCAATTCCACTTTCCATTGTACGTTTCTTTCAGTGTTCCTTTCCATGTTCCTTTCCATTCCATTCTATATTCCCTACCATTCCTTTCCATTACACTCCACAATCCATTCCATTCCATTCCACATTCCATGCCACATTGCATTCCATTCCTTGCCACATTCCATTCAACATTCCACTGAACATCCCATTCCACATTCTATTCCATTCCTTCCCACATTCGATAAAACAGCCCTTTGCTTTGCATTCCACATTCCATTGCATTTCACCTCACATTCCATTGCACATTCCATTCCATTGCCTTCCAAATTCCATTCCATTCCATTCCATTACATTCCTTTCCATTCCATTGCGTTCCATTCCATATTCCATTCCATTCCATTCCACATTCCATTCATTTCCATTCCATTCCACATTGTATTCCATTCCACATTCCATTCTTTCCATTGCATTCCCCGTTCCATTCCATTCCTTTCCATTCCGTTCATTTCATTCCATATGCCATTCCATTCCATTCCACATAACTTTCCATTCCATTCCACTTTCCCTTCAATTCCATTCCACATTCCATTACTTTCGATTCCACATAACATTCAATTCCATTCCATTCCATTCCATTCCACATTCCATTCCACATTCCATTCCATGCCATTCTGCATTCCATTACATTCCATTCCTCTTTCCATTCCATACCATTCCGCATTCCATTCCATTCCATTCCACATTCAATTAAATTCCTTCCACATTCCATTCCATTAAATTCCACATTCCACATTTCATTTCAGGTTTCATTCCACGTTCTATTGCGAGTTCCATTCCATTCCATTCCATTCCACGTTCGATTCCACTTTCCATTCCACATTCCACTCATTCCATTGCACTTTTCATTCCATTACATTCCACATTAAATTCCTTTCCATTCCATTGCATTCCAAATTCCATTCCATTCCATTCCATTCGATTCCACATTCCGTTCCATTCCATTCCTCATTTCTTTCCATTCCATTGCACATTCCATTCCATTCAATTCCATTACACATTTCATTCCATTCCATTACACATTCCATTCTGTTCCATTCCATTCCCAATTCCATTCCATTCCATCCCTCATTCCATTACACATTGACTACCATTCCACATTCCATTCCATTCCATTCCAATTTCTGTTCCTTTACCTTCCATTCCATTCCACATTCCATTACACATTCCATTCCATTACACATTCCATGCCATTTCATTCCATTCCATTGCACATTCCTTTCCAAATTGGATTCCATTCCATTAACCATTCCATGCCATTTCATTCCATTCCATTGCACATTCCTTTCCAAATTGCATTCCATTCCATTCCAAATTCCATACCATTCCATTCCCCATTACTTTCCATTCGATTCCAAAATCCATTCCATTCTTTTGAACGTTACATTCTGCTCTTTTCCACTATCAACTCCATTCCTTTCCACATTCCTTTCCATTCCATTCCACATTCCATTTCATTCCATTCCATTCGATTCCACATTCCATTACATTCCATTCCACATTCCATACCATTCCATTCCACATTCGATTTCATTCCATTCAATTCCATTCCATTCCATTCCTTTCCAATCCGTTCCACATTCCTTTACACATTGCATTCCATTCCACATTCCACTCCATTCCATTTCATTCCATTCCACATTCCATTCAATTCCATTCCATACCACATTCCATTCCATTCCTTTCCACATTCCATTCCATTCAATTCTATTCCACATTCCATTCCACATTGCCTTCCATTCCATTCCACTTTCCATTCCATTCCATTTCACTTTCTATTACATGCCATTCCATTCATTTCCTTTCCAAATTCCCTTCCAAATTTTATTCCATTCCATTCCACTTTCCATTCCATTCCATTTCACTTTTCATTCCATTCCGTTCCATTCCACATTGCATTCCATTCCATTCCGCATTCCATTCTGTTCTATTCCATTCCATATTCAATTACATTCCAATCCAAATTCCATTGCATTCCATCCCACATTGCACATTCCATTCGACGTTCAATTCAACGTTCCATTCCACTTTCCATTCCATGTTCCATTCCATTTCATTTCACGTTCCATTCCACTTTGCATTCCACATTCTATTCCATTCCGTTCTACATTTCAGTCAATTACATTACACATTGCATTCCATTCCATTCGATTCCATTCCACATTCCATTCCATTCCATTTCATATTCCATTCAATTCCATTCCGTTACACATTCCATTCCTCTTTCCATTCAATTTCACTTTCCTTTCCATTACATTCCTTTCCATTCCACATTCCACTCCATTCCATTCCATTCCATACCCCATTCCATTCCATTCCAAATTCCATTTCATTCCATTCCAATCCATTCCACATTCCATTCCATTCCTTTCCACATAACTTTCCATTCCATTCAACATTGCATTCCATGCCATTCCATTCCACATTCCATTCAAATCTATTCCACATTCCTTTCCTTTCCATTCCACATTCCATTCCATTCCATTTCAAATTTAATTCCATATTCCAGTCCATTCCATTCCACACTCCATTCCATTCCATTCCATTCCGCATTCCTTTCCATTTCATTGCATTCCACTTTCCCTACCATTCCACTCAACATTCCATTCCGAATGTCTTCACACTTTCCATTCCATTCCATTCCACATTCCATTCTATTCCATTCCACGTTCCATTCCAATCCATTCCACTTTCCATTGTAAATTAAATGCCACATCGAATTCCTTTCCATTCCACGTTCCATTCCACATTCCATTCCATTCCTTTTCACATTCCATTCCACGTTCCATTCCAATCCATTCCACGTTCCATTCCACATTCCATTCAACATTCCATTCATCATTCCATTCCATTCCATTCCACGTTCCATTCGAACCCATTCCACCTTCCAATTCACATTCCATTCCCTTGCGTTTCACTTTCCATTCCACATTGAATTCCACATTCCATTCCACATTCCATTCCGTTTCGTTCCACATTGCACTCCACATTGCATTCCACATTCCATTCAACATTCCATTCCATTCCATTCCACATTACATTCCATTACATTCCACATTGCATTCCACATTCCACTCCACATTCCATTGCATTCCATTTCATATTCCTTTCCATTCTTTTCCAGTTTAAATTCTATTCCTTTCCATATTCCATTCCATTCCATTCCACATTCCTTTCCACATTCCATTCCACATTCCAGTCCTTTCCATTTCACATTCCATTCCACATTAAATACCATTTCATTCCACATTCCATTCCATATTCCATTCCATTCCACATTCCATTCAACTTTCCATTCCACGTTCCATTAAATTCCATTGCATTGCATTCCATGTTCCATGTCATACCATTCCACATTCCATTCAATGTTCCATTTCACTTTCCATTCCTCATTGGGTGTCACCCTCCATTCCATTCCATTCCACTCCACATTCCATTCTGCATTTCATTCCACATTCCATTCCATTCCATTCCACATTCCATTCAATGTTCCATTCCATGTTCCATTAAATTCCATTGCATTCCACTCCAAGTTCCATTACGTACCATTCCACATTACATTCCATGTTCCATTTCACATTCCATTCCTCATTCCTTTTCCCACTCCATTCCATTCCATTCCATTCCACGTTCCATTCTACATTTCATTCCATTCCATTCCACGTTCTATTACATTCCATTCCATTTTCCATTCCAAATTCCTTTCAACATTCCATTCCACATTCCATTACTTTGTATTCCATATTCCATTGCAAATTCCGTTCCACATTCCTTTACACGTTCTATTGCATTCCATTGCACATTCCATTCCATTCCTTTCCACATTCCATTCCATTCCATTACACATTGCATTGCACATTCCGTTCTACATTCCTTTCCATTCCGTTGTACGTTCCATTACATATTCCATTCCGTTCCATTCCACATTCAGTTCCACCTTCCATTCCATTCCATTCCATATTCCATTCCACATTCCACTCCACGTTGCTTTCCACATTCCATTCCGTACCATTCCACCTTCCATTCGACATTATATTCCACATTACATTCCACATTCCTTTCCACATTCCATTCCATTCCATTCCAAATTACATACCACATTCCATTTGTTTCGATTCCACTTTCCATTCCATTCCATTACACGTTCAATTCCATTGCTTTCTCCATTCCATTTTATTCCTTTCCTCATTGCATTCTATTCCATTCCTTGCAACATTTCATTCCATTCCATTCCATACCACATTGCATTATATTCCATTCAAAATTGCATTCTATTCCATTGCACATTGCATTCCATTCCATTCCACATTCCATTCCAGTCCATTCCATTCTACATTCCATTGAATTCCATTCCACATTGCATTACATTCCATTCCACATTCCATTACATTCCACATTCCTTTGCATTCAATTCCATTCCATTACATTACAAATTCCATTCCATTCCTTTCAACGTTTCATTCCATTCCACATTCCTTTGCATTCCATTCCATTCCATTCCACTTTCCATTCCAATCCATTCCATTCCATTCCACATTCCATTCCTTACCATTCCACATTCCATTCAACTTTTCATTCCATTTAATTCCACACTTCATTCCACATTTCATTCCATTTCATTCCACATTCCATTCCAATCCATTCTATTCCATTCCATTCTATACCACATCCAATTCCATTCCATTCTGCATTGCATTCCTTACCATTCCACATTCCATCAACTTAGCATTCCATTTAATTCCACACTTCATTCCACATTCCTTTCTATTCCATTCAAAATTTCATTCCATTCCATTCCATTCCATTCGATTTCACATTCTTTTCCGCTTTCCATTCAAATCCATTCCACAATCCGTTCCACATTCCACTCAATTCCATTCCTTATTCCATTCCACTCCACATTCCATTCCATTCCTTTCCATTCCCTTCCACTCCATTCCACATTCCAATCCATTCCATTCGAAATTCCATTGCATTAAATTCTAAACCCAATTTCATTCCATGTCGCATTCCAATCCATTCCATTCCATATTCCAATCCATTCCATGCCACAATCCATTCCTTTCCTTTCCACATTCCATTCCATTGCATTCCACATTCCATTCGATTCAACATTCCATTACCTTCCATTCAACATATCCTTCCATTCCATTACACATTCCATTCCATTCCATTCCAACTTTCATTGCATTCCACATTCCGTTCCCTTCCATCCATTACATATTTCATTCCACTTTCCATTCCATTTCACATTCCATTTCATTAAACAATCCATTCCATTCCATTCCACATACCGTTCCATTTCAAATTCCACTCAATTTCATTCCACATGCCATTCCATTCCATTCCACATTCCATTCCATTCCACTCCATTACGTTACACACTCCATTCCTCTTTCCTTTCAATTTCACATTCCATTCCATTCCATTCCACATTCCATTCCATTCCGTTCCATTCCACATTCCATTCCAATCCATTCTACATTCCATTCCATACCGTTCCATTCCACATTCCATTCCATTGCATTCTACATTCCATTCCATTCATATCTACGCTCCATCACATTCCATTACATTGTATTCCACATTGCACTCCATTCCATTCCATTCCACATTCCATTGAATACTATTCCACATTCCATTCCATTCCATTCCTCATTCCATTTCATTTTCCTTTCCATATTCCATTCATTCCATTGCACATTTTTTCTAATATATTCCACATTAAATTCCTCTCCATTCCATTTGATTCCACAATCCATTCCATTCCATTCCACATTCCGTTGCATTCCATTCCACATTCCATTCCATTGCATTCCACACTCCACTAAATTCCATGCCCCATTCCATTCCATTACACAGTTCATTCCATTCCACATTCCATTCCGTTCCATTCCATTCCGGATTCCATTCCATTCTATTCCAATCCATTCCAAATTCCATTCCGTTCCATTCCATTCCAGATTCCATTCCATTCTATTCCAATCCATTCCACATTCCATTCCATGTTGCATTCCATTCCACATTCCTTTCCATTCCATTCCACATTCCATTCCATTACATTCCAATCCCTTCCACATTCCATTACACATTCCTGTTCATTCCACTTACCATTCCATTCCATTCCACATTCCATTCCATTTAATTTCATTCCATTACACATTCCTTTCCCCATTACATTCCATTCCACTTTCCATACCATTACATTCCACATTTGATTCCATTCCATTCCACATTCCTTTCCGTTGCATTCCACATTATGTTCCATTCCATTCCACATTCCACTCCATTCCTTTCCACTTTGCTTTCCATTCCCTTCCACATTCCATTCCATTCCATATCATTCCGTTCCACATTCCAATACATTACATTCCACATTCCATACCATTCCATTCCACATTCCATTCCATTCTATTCCACATTACATTAATTCCATTCCACATTCCATTGCGTTACTTTCCACATCCATTCCATTCCATTCCATTCCCTTCCACATTCCATTCAATTCCATTCCATTGCATTCCACAATCCATTACACATTCCATTCCATTCCGCATTGCGTTCCATTCCACTTCGTTCCATTCCACATTCCATTCCATTCCATTCCAATCCGTTCCATTCAACATTCCGTTCCATTCCATTCCACATTCCGTTGCATTCCATTCCACATTCCATTCCATTGCATTCCACGTTCTATTCCATTCCATTCCATTACACTTTCCATTCCATTCTACATTTCAGTGCATTCCATTCCATTCCTGATTCCATTCCTTTCCATTTCATTCCTTTCCACTTTCCATTTCACATTGCATTTCATTCCGCATTCCTTTCCATTCAATTCCACATTGCATTCCATTACGTAACAATCATTTCCACATTCCATCACACATTTCTTTTCATTCCACTTTCCATTCCATTCCATTCCACATTCCATTCCACTTTATTCCATTCCATTGCACATTCCTTTATACATTGCATTCCATTGCATTCCACTTTCCATACCATTCCATTCCACGTTTCATTCCATTCCATTACACATTCCATTCCATTGCATTCCACATTACATTCCATTCTGTTCCACATTCCACTACAATCTTTTCCACGTTCCTTTCCCTTCCGTTCCACATTCCATTCCATTCCATTCCATTCCACATTCTATTCCATTATATTCCACATTCAACACCATTCCTTTTCACATTCCAATCCTTTCCATTCCACGTTACATTCCATTCCATTCCACATTCCATTCCATTAATTTCCACATTCCTGTCCATTCCATTCCACTTTCAATTCCATTCCATTCCATTCCTTTCAAAATTCCATTCCACTCCATTCCATTCCTTTCCATTCCACATTCCATTCCATTTCACTTCATTCCATTCCACATTTCATTCCATTCCAAATTTCTTTCCATTCATTTCCAAATTCCATTCCATTCCATTCCACCTTCCATTCCATTCCTTTCCACATTCCTGTCCATTCCATTCCATATTCCATTCCATTCCACATTCGATTCCATTCCTTTCCACATTCCTGTCCATTCCATTCCACATTCCATTCCATTCCATTCCATTCCATTCCTTTCCATATTCCATTCCTTTACATTCCATTGCATTCCAGATTCCATTACAGATTCCATTCCATTCACATTTCATTCCATTCCACTTCATTCCTTTCTCCATTCCATTCCATTGCATTCCATTCCATTCCACATTCCGTTCCATTCCATTCCACATTCCATTCCATTGCATGCCACGTTCCATTCCATTCCATTCCATTCTACTTTCCATTCCATTCGACATTCCATTCCATTCCATTCCATTCTCGATTCCATTCCAATCCATTCCATTTCATTCCACTTTCCATTACACATTGCTTTCCCTTACACATTCCTTTCCATTCAATTCCACATTCCATTCCAGTACATTCAACTCCTTTCCACATTCCATTACACATTTCTTTTCATTCCACATTCCATTCCATTACATTCCACTTTCCATTCCATTACATTCCACATTCAATTCCATTTCATTCCATTCCATTGCACATTCCTTTATACATTCCATTCCATTCTATTCCACATTCCACACCATTCCATTCCACATTCCATTGCATTCCATTCCACATTCCATTCCATTGCATTCCACATTCCATTCCATACCATTCCACATTCCACTCCATTCCTTACCACGTTCCTTTCCATTCCATTTCAATTTCCATTCCTTTATATTCCATTCCATATTCCATTCCATTACTTTCCACATTCCATGCCATTCCATTCCACATTCCATTCCTTTACTTTCCAAATTCCTGTCCATTCCATTCCACATTCCATTTCATTCCATTCCATTCCATTCCTTTCCACATTCCATTCCTTTCAATTCCATTGCATATTCCATTCCATTCCACATTCCATTCCATTCCACTTCATTCCATTGCACATTCCATTCCACTCAATTCCATTCAGCATTCCATTCCACTTCATTCCATTCCACATTCCATTCCATTCCATTCCACATTCCATTCCATTTCTTTCTACATTCCATTCCATTCCATTCCATTCCATTCTGCATTCCATTCCAATCCGTAATCCATTCCTTTCCGTTCCATTCAACTTTCCATTCCATTCTTTTCCACGTTCCATTCCAGTCCATTCCATTCCATTCCATTCCATTCCACATTCCATTCCATTTCACATTGCATTCCATTCCACTTCATATTTCATTCCATACCATTCCACATTCCATTCAATTCCATTCCACATTCCATTCCATTCCTTTCCACATTCCATTCTATTCCACTTCCCATTCTATTCCATTCCATTACACATTCCATTCCATTCCACATTCCATTATATTCCATTCCAAATTCTATTTCATTCCATTCCATATTCCATTCCATTCCATTCCACTTTCCATTCCATTCCGTTCCACATTTCGTTCCATTCCATTCAACTTCCCGTTCCATTCCATTCCCCATTCCATTCCGTTACATTTTCCATTCCATTCCATTCCATTACACATTCGATTCCACATTCGATTCCTCTTTCCATTCCATTTCAAATTTCATTCAATTCCATTGAATTCCACTTTCCATTCAATTCCTTTCCATTCCACACTCCTTTCTCTTTCATTCCATATTCCAATCAATTCCATTCCATTCCATTCCCCATTCCTTTTCATTCCATTTCCCCTTCCATTCCATTCCGTTCTACATTCCATTCCATTGCATTGCATTCTATTTCCCTTTTCATTCCCTTGCATTCCATTCCACATTCCATTCCTTTTCATTCCACATTCCATTCCACATTCCATTCCAATTTGCATTCCATTCCATTCCATTTTCCATACAATTCCATTCCACTTTCCATTTCATTACATTCCATTCCACATTCCATTCCATGCCATTTCGCTTTCCATTCCATTCCATTCCATTCCACATTCAATTCCATTGCAATTCACTTTCCATTCCATTCAATTCCACATTCCACACTCCATTCCAGGTTCCATTCTATGTTCCACTCCACGTTGCATTCCACGTTCCATTCCATTCCATTCCATGTTGCATTCCGCATGGCATTCCACATTCCATTCCATTCCATTCCACATTTCATTCGATTCCATTACACATTCCATTCCATTAAATTCCATTCTATTCCATTCCACATTCCATTCCATTCCATATTCCTTTCGATTCCATTCCACATTCCATTCCATTCCATTCCACATTCCATTCCATTCCATTCCTTTCCGCATTCCATTTCATTTCACATTGCATTCCATTCTACTCCACATTTAATTCCATACCATTCCACATTTCATTCAATTCCATTCCACATTCCATTCCATTGCATTCCACTTTCCATTCCATTCCACATTCCATTCCATTCCATTCCATTAAACATTCCATTCCACATTCCATTCCATTCCACTTTGTACTCCATTCCATTGCATTCCACTAAACATTCCATTCCACATTCCATTCCACATTCCATTCCATTCCAATTTGCAGTCCATTCCATTCCAAATTCTATTCCATTCCATTCCATATTCCACTCATTCCATTCCGCATTCCATTCCATATTCCACTCCATTCCATTCCACATTCCACTCCATTCCATTCCACACTCCATTCCATTTCATTCCGCATTCCATTCCACGTTCTATTCCACGTTCCAGTCCATTCCATTCCACAATCCATTCCACATTCCATTCCACGTTCCATTCTATTTCATGCCACATTCCATTCCACCTTCCATTCCGTTCCATTCCACATTCCTTTTCACATTCAACTCCATTCCATTCCAGAGTCCATTGTATTTCACTCCATTCCATTTCACTTTCCTGTCCATTCCAGTGCACTTTCCCTTCCTTTCCCTTCCAGAATGCGTTCCATTCCATTCCACTTTCGATTACACTTTCCATTCCACGTTCCATTACACTTTCCACTGCACGTTACGTTCCATTACATTCCACGATGCATTCCACCTTCCATTCATCATTCCATTCCATGTTCTTCTCCACCTTCCATTCCATTTTTTTCCACGTTTCATGCAACGTTCCAGTCCACATTCCATTCGATTCCATTAACCATTCCATTCCACATTCCATTACATGTTCCATTACACAATTCATTCCACGTTCCTTTACTCGTTGCATTCCACCTTCCATACCACGTTCCATTCCATTCCATTCCACATTCCATTCCACATTCCATTGCAATACATTCCACTTTCCATTCCACGTGCCATTCCACGTTCCATTCTACTTTACTTTCCAGTCCATTCCACATTCCATTCCATGTTCCATTGCATAACATTCAACATTCCATTCCACATTCCATGCCATTTCATTCCACATTCCATTCCTCATTCCATTCCATTCGTTTCCACATTCCCCTCCATTCCATTCAACATTCCATTCCACATTCCACTCCATTCCATTCCACACTCCTTTCCAAATTCCATTCCACATTCCATTCCACATTCCATTCCACATTCCATTCCTTTCCCTTACGCATTCCACTCAATTCCATTCCACTCCGCATTCCATTCCATTCCATTCCCCTTTCCATTCCATTTCATTTCAAATTTCATTCCATTCCTCATTCCATTCCGTATCACATTACATTCAATTCCATTCCACACTCCATTCAATTCCATTCCATTCCACGCTGCATTCCACTTTCCATTCCACAATCCATTCCATTCAATTCCACACTCCTTTCCACATTCCATTCCACATTCCATTCCAATCCATTCCACTTTCCATTCCACATTCCATTCCATTCCATTCCATTCCACAATCCACTTCATTCCAGTCCACATTCCATTCCACATTCCATTCAATATTCCATTCCATTCCAATACACCTTCCACTTCATCCCATTCCATTCCACATTCTATTCCATTCCATTTGAAATTCAATTACATTCCATTCAATTCCATTTCACATTCAATTCCATTCCATTCCATTCCTCATTACATTCCATTCCAATCCATTCCACATTCCATTCCGTTCTATTGCAGATTGCATTCCTCAATATTGCATTCCACATTCCATTTCACATTCCATTCCATGTTGCATTCAATTCCATTCCACATTCCATTCCACATTTCATTCCATTCCTTTCCACATTCCATTCCACATTCCATCCCTTTATATTCCATTCCACATTCCATTCCATTGCATTCTTTTCCATTCCATTCCATTCCATTCCAATTCACATTCCATCCCATTCCAATCCATTCCAATCCATTCCATTCTTTCCATTACACATTCCAGTCCATTTGATTCCAATCCACATTAGATTCCATTCCATTCCATTCCATTCCATTCCATTCCACATTCCATTCCACATTCACTTCCATTTCATTCCACCTTCCATTCCTTTCCATTCCATTCCATTCTATTCCACATTCAATTCCATTCCATACCATTCCATTCCACATACCATTCCATTACAACCTACCTTCCATTCCATTCCATTGCATATTCCGTTCCACATTCCCTTCCATTTCATTCCACCCTCCATTCCTTTCCATTCCATTCCATTCCACATTCCATTACACATTCCCTTCCCTTCCACTTCACATTCGTTTCCTTTCCATTCCATTGCAGTCGAATTTCCTTTCCATTTCATTCCATTCTGCAATCACTTCCACTCCATTCTACTTTCCATTCGATTCCATTCCACTTTCCATTCGACATTCCTTTCCATTCCTTTCCACAATCCGTTCCATTCCATTGCAATTTCCATTGAATTCCATTTCACATTCCATTCCATTGCATTTCACCTTCCATTTCATTCCATTCTAGTCTATTCCACATTCCATTCCATTTCATTCCACATTCCATTACATTACATTCCTCCTGCAATTCCATTCCATTCCATTCCATTCCATATTGAATTCCATTCCATTCCACTTTGTATTCCATTCCATTCCATTCCATTCCTCATTCCATTCCATTCCATTGCATTCCACATTCCATTCCCTTCGATTCCATTCAACCTTCCATTGCATTCCAATCAAAATTGAATTTCATTCCATTCCATGTTCCATTCCACGTTCCATTCAACTTTCTATTCCATGTTTTATTCCACGTTCCACTACACGTTATATTCCATTCCATTCAATGTTCCATACCACATTCCATTCCATGTACCATTCCAGTTTTCATTCCACGTTCCATTGCATATTGCATTCCACATGTCATTCCACATTCCCTTCCATTGCATTCCACATTCCATTCCATTCCATTCCACTTTCCATTCCACGTTGCTTTCCACGTTCCGTTTGATGTTCCATTCCACGTTCTTTTCCATTCAATTCCACATTCCATTCCACATTGCATTCCTTTGTATTCCACATTGCATTCCACATTCCATTCCTTTCCATTCCACATTACATTCCACATTCCATTACAGATTCTATTCCACTTTCCATTCCAGATTTCAGTCCACATTCCATTCCATTTCATTCCACATTCTGTTGCATTACATTCCAAATTCCATTCCAAATTCCATTCAATTCCATTCCACATTCCATTCCATTCCATTCCACATTCCATTCCACATTCCATTCTACTTTCCATTCCATGTTGCATTCTTTTTCATTCCATGTTCCATTCCACATTCCATTCCATTCCATTCCAATTTCCATTCCACATTCCATTGCACATTCCTTTCCACATTACATTCCGTTGCATTCCTCATTCCTTTCAACATTCCATTCCATTCCTTTCCACATTAAATTCCATTACACTCCACATTTCATTCCACATTTCCTTGCGTTCCATTCTACATTCTATTCCAAGTTCCATTCCATTCAATTCCATGTTCCATTCCACGGTTCATTCCACATTCCATTCCACAATCCATTCCGTTCCATTCCACAATCAATTCCACATTCCATTCCACATTCCAATCCATTGTATTCCACTTTCCGTTGCACATTGCATTCCATTCCATTTCACCTTCCATTCTCATTCCATTGAATTACAGTCCACAAACCATTCCTCATTCCATTACATTCCATTCTACATTTCATACCACTTTCCATTCCATTGCATTCCACATTGCATTCAACATTCCATTCCACTTTCCATTCCATGTTGCATTCCACGCTCCATTCCACGTTCCATTGCATTCTATTCCATGTTCCATTCCACTCCATTCCATGTTTCATTTCTTTCCGTTCCGCATTACATTCCACATTCCATTTCACAATCCTTTCCACATTCTATTTCACTTTGCATTCCATTCCATTCCATTTCATTCCACATTCCATTCCATTCCATTCCATTGCAAAATCCATTCCACATTCCACTCCAGGTTCCATTCTACTGCATTCTACATTCCAATCCATTTCATTCCTCATTCCATTCCATTAAATTCCACATTCCATTCCATTCCATTTCGTTTCACATTCCATTCCATTCCATTCAATCCCACAATCCATTCCATTGCATTCCGAATTCAATTCCATTCCATTCCATTCCACATTCCACTCCAAATCCATTCCACATTCCATTCCGTTGCAATCCACATTCCATTCCACGTTCCATTCCACGTTGCATTCCATGTTCCATTCCACGTCCCATTTCACATTCAATTCCTTTCCATTCCACATTCCATTCCATTGCATTCCACATGCCATTCCATTCTATTCCACATTCCATTCCACGTTCCATTCCATTAAATTTCACGTTCCTTTCCACGTTCCATTCAACATTCCATTCCACTTACCAATGCATTCCATTCCACATTCCATTCCATTCAATTTCACTTTCCATTCCATATTCTAATACACATTCCATTCCACATTCCATTTCACGTTGCATTCCACTATCCATTCCACATTCAATTCCACGATACATTGCAGGTTCCATTCCACATTCTATTCCAATCCATTCCATTCAACTCCAAATTCCCTTCCACTTTCCTTTCCACGTTCCATCCTACGTTCCCTTCCACATTCCATTCCACTCCAATCCACGTTCAATTCCATGTTCCATTCCATTCGATTCAACTTTCCATTCCGTATTCCATTGCACATCCCATTCCACATTAAATTCCATGTTCCATTCCACGATCCATTCCATGTTCCATTCCACATTCCCTTCCATTCCATTCAACTTTCCATTCCACATTCCATTCCACATCCATTAGAAATTACATTCCGTTCCATTCCGCATAGCATTCCACATTAATTTCCAGATTTCATTCTGCATTCCATTCTCATTCCATTGCATTTCATTCCACATTGCATTCCACATTCGATTGCATTCCAATTCACAATCCATTCCACATTCCATTCCATTCCACATTCCATTCCTCATTCCATTCCATATTCCATTACATTCCTTTGCAAAATCCATTCCATTCCATTCCATTTCACCTTCCATTCCACTTTCCATTAAATTCTTTTCCACATTCCATTCCACATTCCAGTCCATTCCATTACACATTCCATTCCATTACAATCCAAATTTCATTCCACAAATCCTTCCATTCCATTCCACTTTCCATTCCACATTCCATTCCCTTCCATTCCACGTTCCATTCCATTGCATTCAATTCCATTCCACTTTCCATTCCACATTCCATTCCATTCCATTCCATGTTCAATTGCATGTTCCATTCCACATTCCATTCCATTCTACTCCACGTTCCAATTCACACTCAATTCCACATTCCATTCCACATTCCATTCTGTTCCGTTGCAGATTCCGTTCCACATTCCATGCCACGTTCAATTCCACATTCCTTTCCATGTTCCGTTCCATGTTCCATTCCACATTCCATTCCATTCCATTCCACTTTCCATTCCATTCCATTCCACATTCCTTTCTTTTCAATTTCTTCTTTCTTTCCATCCCATTGCATTCCACTTTCCATTCCATTTCATTCCAAATCCTTTCCATTCCATTCCATTCCATTCCACATTCCATTCCATTCCATTCCATATTCCATTCCATGTTCTATTCCACGTTCCTTTCCATTTCATTCCGCATTCCATTCCATTCCATTTCACATGCCATTACGTTCGATTACACATTCCTTCCCACATTCCTTTCCACATTCCATTACCCATTCCATTCCATTCCATTTCACGTTCCATTCCACATTCCTTTCCATTCCACATTCGTTTACACATTCCATCCCACATTACATTCTTTTCCACTCTACATTCCATTCCACATTCCATTCCACTTTCTGTTCCATTCCACTCCACATTCCATTCCATTCCATTCCGCATTCCATTCCACATTCCATTTCGTTCCATTACTCTTTCCATTGCATTTCATTCCGCATTCCTTTCCACATTCTTCTCCATTACCTTCCACGTTCCATTCCATTCCATTCCACATTTCATTCCACATTATATTCCACTTTCCATTCCACCTTCATTTCCATTGCATTTCACGTTCCTTTCCACATTGCATTGCTTTCCATTTCACATTCCATACCGTATTCCATTCGATTTCATTGCACATTCCATTCTACATTCCATTCCATTCCATTCCTCATTCCTTTCCATTGCATGCCATGTTCCATTCCACTTTCCATTTCATTCCATGCCACTTACATTTCCGCATTCCATTCCACAGTCCATTCCACATTCCTTTCCATTACATTCCACATTCCATTCCATTACACATTCCATTCCACATTCCATTCTATAACATTCCACATAGCATTCCACATTCGATTCCATTGCATTCCACATTTCATTCCACATTCCATTCCATTCCATTCCACACTCCGTTCCACATTCCATTCCATTCCCATCCAAATTCCACTCCACATTCCATTCCATTCCATTCCATTTCATTCCACATTACTTTCCATTTCATTCCACATTCGAAACAATTTCATTCCATCTTTCTTTCCATTTCATTCCACATTCCATTCCATTCCATTCCACGTTCCATTTCTTTCCATTCCACAATCCATTCCATTCCATTCCACATTCCATTCCACATTCCATAACACAAACCATTCCATTTCATTCCACATTCCATTGCATTCCATTCTACTTTCCATTCCATTCCTTTCCACAGTCCATTCTTTCCACATTCCATTCCACATTCCATTCCACGTTGCATTCCATCCCATTCCACGTTCCATTCCACGTTCCATTCCGTCATCCACTCCATTACATTCCACGTTCCATTCCACATTCTTTTGCCTTCCATTTCAAGTTCCCTTCCACATTCCTTTCCACATTCCATTCGATTTTCCATTGCATTCCATTGCACATTCCATTCAACACTCCACTTGGCATTCCATTCCACATTCCATTCCACATTTCATTCCACAGCCCATTCCATTCCATTCCATTCCACATTCTATTCCACATTCCATTCCACATTCCATTCCACATTCCATTCCACGTTCCATTCCACTTTCCATTCCACGTTCCTTTCCACCTTCCTTTCCGTTCAATTCCTCATTTCAGTCCACTTTCCTTTCCATTACATTCCACTTTCATTTCCACATTCCATTCCACATTCCATTCCACATTGCATTCCATTCCATTCCACATTACTTTCCACATTCCATTCCTTTACATTCCACATTCCCTTGTACATTCCATTCAACATTCCATTCCACATTCCGTTCCATTTGATTCCACATTCCATTCCACATTCCCCTCCATTCAGTTCCACATTCCATTAAGCTTTCCTTTCCACTTTCCATTCCATTCCATTCCACATTCCATTACACGTTGCGTTCTATTCTATATCACGTTCCATTCCATGATTCACTCCACATTCCATTCCACATTCCATTCCACATTCCATTTCACATTCCATTCCTCATTCCATTTGATATTCCATTCCATTCCATTTCACATTCCATTACACATTCCATTCCATTCCATTCCACATTCCATTCCACATTGCATGCCAGATTCCATTCGATTCCATTCCACATTCTTTTCCACATTCCATTCCATTGCTTTCCGCATCCCATTCCATTCCATTGCACATTCCATTTCACATTCCATTCCACATTGCACCCCATTCAATAACATTCCTTATTCCATTCCATTGCATTCTACATTCCATTCCATTGCATTCCACATTCCATTCCACGTTCCATTCCACGTTGCATTCCATGTTCCATTCCATGACCCATTTCATGTTCCATTCCTTTCCATTCCACATTCCATTCCATTCAATTCCACATTCCATTCCTCGTTCCATTCCATTTCATTCCACTTTCCATTCCACGTTGCTTTCCACATTCCATTCTACATTGAATTCCAAGTTCCATCCCATTCCATTCCAAATTCGAATCCATTCCATTTCGCATTCTATTCCACGTTCCATTCCACATTCCATTCCACATTCCAATCCAATTTCCATTCCATTCTTTCATGTTCCATTCCACTTTCCATTCCATTAAATTCCACGTTCCATTCCATATTCCATTGCCCATTCCATTCCACATTCCATTCTTGTTTCCGTTCCAGTTTCAACTCCATGTTCCATTCCATATTCCATTCCTTTATATTCCACGTTCCATTTCACATTCCATTCCATTCCATTCCACTTTCCTTTCCAGATTCCATTTCACATTCCATTCCATTACATTCTGCATTCCATTTCACATTCCATTGCATTCCACTCCACGTTCCAATCAATATTCCATTCCATTCAATTTCACCTTCCATTCTATATTCCATTCCACATTCCATTCCACAATCCATTTCATGTTCCATTCCATGATCCATTCCTCATTCCATTCCATGAGGCATTGCACGTTCCATTCCACTTTCCATTCCATTCCATGCCATAGCACTCCACAAACCCTTCCACCTTCCATTCAACACTGCATTCCACGTTCCATTCCACACTCCCTTCCACGTTCCATTCTACGTTCCATTCTACATTCCATTCTAGTCCTTTCCACGTTCATTTCCAGGTTCCATTCCATTCCAATCAACTTTCCATTCCATATCCCATTGAACATCCCTTTCCACGTTCCATTCCATGTCCCATTCCACGTTCCATTCCACATTCCATTCCATTCCATTCCAATTTGCCTTCCACATAACATTCCACATTACATTGCACATTATATTCCGTTCCATTCCACATTACATTTCACATTCCATTCCACATTCCATTCCACGTTTCATTCCATTCTGTTCCACGTTCCATTCCACATTCCATTCTCATTGCATTGCATTTCATTCCATATTTCATTCCACATTCCTTTGCATTCCAATTCAAAATCCATTCCACATTCCATTCCATTACATTGAATTCCACTTTCCATTCCACATTCCATTCCACATTCCATTATGCAATACATTCCAAATTGCATTCCACATTCAATTCCACATTCCTTTCTCATTGCATTGCATTGCATTTCTTTCCACTTTCCTTTCCACATTTCATTGCATTCCAATTCACATGCCTTTTCACATTACAATCCACTCAATTCCAATCTATTCCACATTCCATTCCACATTCCATTCCACATTCCATTCTGCAGTCCATTCCAATCCATTCCAATCAACATTCCATTCCACTCAACATTCCATTCCACATTTCATTTCGTTCCATTCCACATTCCTTTCCACATTCCATTCCATTCCATTCCACATTCCATTCCCTTCCATTCCATTCCACCTTCCATTCCACTTTCCATTAAATTGTATTCCACTTCCCATTCCACATTCCAGTCCACTCCAATCCACATTTCTTTCCACAGTTCATTCCATTCCATTCCACATTCCATTACACATTCCATTCCACATTCCATTCCATTCCATTCTGCATTCCATTCCATTCCATTCCACGTTCCAGTCCACACTGAATTCCATATTCAATTCCACATTCCATTCCGTTCCTTTGCACTTTCCATTCCACATCCCATGCCACGTTGAATTCCACATTCCTATCCAAGTTCCATTCCATGTTCCATTCTACGTTTCATTCCATTCCATTTCACGTTCCATTCCACATTCTATTCCACGATCCAGTCCACATTCCATTCCACGTTCCATTCCACATTCCATTCAACGTTCCAGTCCACGTTCCATTCCATTCCATTCCACGTTCCATTTCACGTCCCATTAAATTCAAGTCCACGTTCCAGTTCACATTCCATTCCTTTCCATTCCACATTCCTTTTCACTTTCCATTCCACATTCCATTCCACATTCCATTTAAGTCCATTTCACATTCCATTTCCCATTCCATTCCACATTCCATTCCATTCCATTGCAAATTTCATTCCATTCCACGTTCCCTTCCACATTCCATTCCACTCCCCACTCCACTTTCCTTTCCATTCCATTCCACTTTCCATTAAACATTCCATTCCTTTCCATTCCACTTTCCATTCCACATTCCATTCTACATTCCATTCAACTTTCCATTCCATTCCATTCCACATTCCATTGTACAATCCATTGCATTCCACTCCACATTCCATTCTACTCTGTATTCCATTCCACATTCCATTACATTGCATTCCACATTCCATTGCACATTCCATTCCACATTCTATTCCGTTCCTTTACACATTCAATTCCACGTTACATTCCATTCCATTCCGCATTCCAATCCACATTCCATTCCCCATTCCATGCCGTTCCTTTGCGCATTCCATTGCACATTTCATTCTACAATCCATTCCACATTCCATTCCACATTCCAACCAAATTCCATTCCTTTCCACATTCCATTCCACAATCCAAGTACATTCCATTCCATTCCATTCCTCATTCCTTTCCACATTCCATTCAATTCGATTCCGTAATCCATTCCATATTGCATTCCATTGCACTTCACACACCATTCCACGTTCCATTCCTCGTTCCACTCCACTTTCCTTTCCACGTTCCATTCCATTCCATTCCACTTTCCATTCCACATTCCATTGCACATTCCATTTCACATTCCATTCCATTCCATTCCACATTCCATTCCATTACTTTCCACATTCCATTACTGATTGCATTCCATTCCATTCTATTCCACATTCCATTCCACATTCCTTTCCACCTTCCATTCCTCATTCCATTCCATTCCTCATTCCATTCCGCAATCCATTCCACATTCCATTTCATGTCCCATCCCATTCCACATTCCATTCCATTCCTTTCCACATACCTCTCCATTCAGATTCACATTTAATTCCTCTTCATTGCATTCCACATTCCAACCCATTCCATTCAGATTCACATTTAATTCCTCTTCATTGCATTCCACGTTCCAATCCATTCCATTCCGCATACATTTCCATTCCATTCCATTTTATTCCACATTCCATTCCATTCCATTCTCTTCCACATTCCATTCCATTCCATTCTATTCCAGATTCCATTCCATATCATTCCACATTCCATTCAATTACATTCCAGATTCCATTCCACATTCCTTTCCAGATTCTATTCCACATTCCATTCCCTTCCATTCCACATTCCATTCCATTCCATTCCACATTTCTTTGCAAATTCCATTCCATTCCATTCAACTTTCCATTCCACATTCCATTCCATTGCTTTCCACATTCCAGTCCTTTCCACATTTCATTACACGTTACATTCCACCTTCCATTCCATTCCATTTTACGTTCAATTCCACATTGCATTCCACTTTCCATTCCGTTCCTTTCCACATTCCATTCCACACTCTACTCCACATGCCTTTCAACATTCCATTCCGTTCCACTCCACGTTTCATTACACTTTCCCTGCTACATTTCATTCCACATTGCAGTCCATTCCATTCCACATTCCATTCCACATTACCTTCCACATTCCATTCCAGGTTCCATTCCATTCCACATTCCATTCCATTGTATTCCACATTCCATTCCATTGCATTCCACATTCTAATCCACATTTCATTCCATTCAATTTCACATTCCATTCCGTTATGTTCCACATTCCTTTCCACATTCCATTCAATATTCCATTCCACTTTCCGTTCCATAAACCATTCCACATTCCTTTGCATTCCATTCCTCATTCCATTCCATTCCATTACACATTCCATTCCATTTAATTTCACATTCCATTCAGTTCCATTCCACTTTCCTTTCCACTTTCCATTCCACATTTCATTGCACATTCCGTTCCACACTCCATTCCAAATTCCGTTCCACATTCCATTTCACATTCCATTCTGTTCCATTTCACATTCCATTACACATTCCACTCTACATTCCATTCCATTCCATCCCACATCCCATTGGATTCCATTACACATTCCTTTCCACTTTCCATTCCCTTACATTCCACATTCCATTCCATTCCATGTTCACTTCCACATTCCTTTCTACTTTACATTCCACATTCAATTCCTTTCCATTCCACATTCCATTCGACATTCCATTCCACATTCCATTCGACATTCCATTCCACATTCCATTCCACATTCCATTCCATTAAACATTCCATTCCATTACATTCCACATTACCTTCCACATTCCATTAAACGTTACATTCCACGTTCCATTCATCGTTCCATTCCGTTCCATTCCACGTTCCATTCCACATTCCTTTCCATTCCATTCCATTTTCTATTGCACTTTCCATTCTGCATTCTTTTCCACATTACATTCCTTTCCATTCAACATTCCATTCCATATTCCATTCTTCATTCCATTTTTCATTCCATTCCACATTCGTTTCCACATTCCATTCCACCTTCCAATCCACATTCCATTTCACATTTCACTCTATTCCATTTCACATTCCATTACACATTCCATTCGTTTCAATTTGACATTCCATTCCACAATGCATGCCACATTCTATTCCATTCCATTCCACATTCCATTTAACTTTGCATTCCACAATTCATTCCATTCCATTCCACATTCCTTTCCAAATTCCATTCCATTTCCTTACGCATTTCATTCCACCTTCCATTCCATTCCACATTCCATTCCACATATCGGTCCACATTCCAATCCATGTTCCATTCGATGTTCCATTCCATGTTCCATTCCATTCCATTCAACGTTCCATTTCATTCCATTCCACTTTCCATTCCAGATTCCACTACACTTTCCAAGTCATGTTCCATTCCACTTTCCATTTCACTTTCCAATCCATTCCATTCCATTCTAGTCCATTCCATTCCATTACACATTCCATTCCAATCCTCATTCCCTTCCATTACATTCCACTTTGCATTCCGTTTCACATTCCATTCCATTCCATTCCACATTCCCTTCCATTCTATTCCACATTCCAGTCCATATTCCATTCCACATTCCATTCCATTCCATTCAATTCCACCATTCATTACATTCCATCCACATTGCATTCCATTGCATTCCACATTCCATTCTACTTTCCATTCCACATTCCATTCCACGTTCCATTCCACATTACATTCTATTCCATTCCACATTCCATTACATACCATTCCACATTCCATTGCATTCAATTTCACTTTCCATTCCATTACATTCCATTCCACATTCCATTCCATTCCATTCCGCATTCCATTCCACTCCATTCCATTCTATTCCACCTTCCATTCCATTCCATTATATTCCACTTTACATTCTATTCAATTCCACATTCCTTTCCATTCAATTTCTCATTCCATTCCATTACATTGCATTCCACATTCCATTCCATTTCATTCCGCATTCCATTCCACTCCATTCCATTCTATTCCACCTTCCTTTCCATTCCATTATAATCCACTTTACATTCTATTCAATTCCACATTCCTTTCCATTCAATTTCACATTCCATTCCATTACATTGCATTCCAAATTCCATTCCATTTCATTCCGCATTCCATTCCACTCCTTTCCATTCTATTCCACATTCCATTCCATTCCATTATATTTCACAGTCCATTGCATTCCACTCCATCTTCCATTCCACGTTCTATTCCATTCCACTATATTTCACATTCCATTGCATTCCACTCCATCTTCCATTCCACATTCCATTCCAGATTCCAGTCCACATTCCAGTCCTTTACATTCCACATTCCATTCCACAATACATTCCATTCCATTCAACATTCCATTCCATTCCAATGCATTCCTGTCTGCACTCCATTCCATTCCATTCATTTCCACATTCCATTCTGTTCCATTGCATTCCTGTCTGCATTCCACTTTATTCCATTCAATTCCACATACCATTCCATTCCATTCCCCATTTCATTCCATTCCAATCCACATTCAGTTCCACTCCATTCCATGTTCCATTCCACGTTCCATTCCACGTTCTATTCCATGATCCATTCCAAGTTGCTTTCCGTTCTATTCCACTTTTCATTCCACATTCCATTCCACGTTCCATCCCATTTCATTCCACATACAATTCCAGTTATCATTCCATTCCATTCCACATTTCACTCCATTCCATTCCCTTCAAAATTCTATTCCGCATTCCATTCCATTCCTTTCCAGATTCCATTCCAACATCCACTCCATTACATCCCACATTCCACTACACATTCCATTCCATTCCACATTCCATTTCATTCCATTCTATTCCTCATTCGTTTCCATTCCATACCACATTCCATTCAACTTTCCATTCCATTCCATTCCACATTCCATTCCATTCCATTCAATTCTATATTACTTTCCATTCCATTCCACTTTCCTTTCCATTGCATTCCATCCCATTCCATTCCAATTTCCTTTCCATTCCATTCCATCCCATTCCATACCATTCCAGATTCCATTACATTCCATTACATTCCATTGCATTCCACATTCCATTCCATTTCAATCCACATTCCATTCCATTCTTTTCCATTCCACTTTCCATTGAACTTTCCATTCCACATTCCATTCCATTCCATTCCACATTCCATTACCTGTTACATTACATTCTATTTCACATTTCATTCCACTTTCCATTTCACATTCCATTCAACATTTCATCCCTTTCCTTTTGAACTTCCATTTCACAATCCACTCTATCCCATTCCACATTTCATTCCTTTCAATTACATTCCATTCCACATTCCATTCCATTCAATTCCATTCCACTTTCCATTTCACAATCGATTTCACTCCATTCCACATTCCATTTCATTCCATTCCATTCCAGTCCACATTCCGTTCCATTCCATTCAATTCCATATTCCATTCCATTCCATTTCACATTCCATTGCGTTCCACATTCAATTCCATTCCATTCCTCATTCAATTCCAATCCATTCCTTTCCACGTTCCATTCCATTTTCCTTTGCACTTTACATTCCACATCCCATTCCATGTTCCACACCATGTTCCATTCTATTCCATTCCAAATTCCATTCCATTCCTTTCCACATTCCATTCCACATTCCATTCCACGTTCCATTCCATTCAATTCCATATTCCATTCCATTCCTTTGCACATTAAATTCCATATTCCATTCCTTTCCATTACACATTCTATTAAACATTCCATTGCATTTCATGCTACATTCCGTTCCAATTTACATTCCATTCCATTCCATTCCTCATTCTATTCTATTCCATTCCACATTCCATTCTACAATCCATTGCATTCCATTCCATTCCTACTTCTATTCCATTCCCTTCCACATTCCATTTCACCTTCCGTTCCATTCCATCTTCCGTTCCATTCCATTCAAGTCCACCTTCCATTCCATTCCATTTCATTCCACATTCATCTTCCACATTCCATTCCATTCCATTGCACATTCCATTCCACATTCCATTCCATTTCATTCTGCATTCAATTCCACATTCCATTCCATTTTATTCCACGTTGCATTCCACTTTCCATTCCACTTTCCATTCCACATTCTATCTCATTCCATTCCAAATTCCACTCCACATTCCATTCATTCCTATTCCACATTTCATTCCTTTCCATTCTGTTCCATTCCACATTTCATTCCATTCCATTCCATTTCACAATCCATTTCACAATTGATTATATTCCATTACACATTACATTCCTTTCCATTGCAGTCCAAATTCCATTCCATTCCATTCCATTCCATTCCACACTCGATTCCATTCCATTCTGTTCCATTCCATTCAACATTCCAGCCCATTCCTTTCCACAGTCTATTCCATTACATTCCACATTCCATTCCATTCATTTCCACATTCCATTCCATTCCATTCAACACTCCAATCCTTTCCATTTCACATTCCATTCCTTTCCATTCCTAATTCCACAATCCATTCCATTCCACATTCCATTCCACATTCCGTTAAACATTCCATCCCTCTTTCCATTCAATGTTGCATTCCACATTCCATTCCACGTTCCATTCCACATTCCATTACATTCAAGTCCACATTCCATTACATTCCCTTCCACATTCCATTGCATTCCTTTTCATTCAACTTCCATTCCATTCCATTCCATTCCACGATCCATTCCTTTCCATTCCACGTTCCATTCCATTCCACTTTTCATACCATTCCATTCCACTTTCCATTCCACATTCCACTCCATTCCATTCAATTCCTTTCCATTCCAAATTCTGTTCCATTCCATTCCATTGTATATTTAATTCCCTTTCATTCCATTTCATTCCACATTCCATTCAACATTCCATTCCATATCACTCCACATTCCATTCCATTCCATTACATATTCCGTTCCATTCCCCTCCGCTTTCCATTCCATTCCACATTCCTTTGCACATTCCACTCCATTCCATTCCAGATTCCATTCCACATTCCATTCCTTTCCATTTCACATTGTATTCTATTCCATTCCACATTCCTTTCCGTTTCATTCGACTTTCCTTTGCAAATTCCATTCCATTCTATCGCACATTCCATTCCACATTCCTTTCCATTCGATTCCACAATTCATTTCATTCCATTCCACATTCAATTCCATTCCACATTCCTTTCCGCATTCCATTCAAATCCATTCCTCATTCCATTCCATTCCATTACACATTCCATTCCTCATTCCAGTCCATTCCATTCCACATTCCATTCCACATTCCATTCCATTCCATTTGACATTCGATTCCACATTCAATTATATTCCATGGCAGATTCCATTCCAAATTCCATTCTATATTCTGTGTGAAAAGAATGGAATGGAAAGTGCAATGGAATGTGGAAAGGAATGGAATTGAATGTGGAGTTTAACGGAACGTGGAATGGAGTGGAAAGGAGCATGGAATGGATTGTGGAATGGAATAGAATGTGGAATGGAGTGGAATGAAATTTGGAACGGAATGTGGAATGGAATGGAATGGAATGTGGAAGGGAATGGAATGCAATGTGGAATGGAATTGAACGTGGAATGCAATGGAAAGGAATGGAATGGAAAGTTTATTGGAATGGAATGGAATGTGGAATGGAATGGAATGGAAGGTGAAATGAAATGTGGAATGGAACGTGGAATGGAATGGAATGGATTGGAATGTGGAATGGATTGTGGAATGGGACGTGGAATGGAATGGAACGGAATCCAAAGGAATGTGGAAAGGAGCGGAAAGAAATGGAATGGAATGTGAAGTGGAGTGGAATAGAATGGAATGTCGAATGCAAAGGACTGGAATGGAGTGTTTAATGGAATGGAATGGAAGGTGGATTGGAATGGAATGGAAAGTTTATTGGAATGGAATGGAATGTGGAATGGAATGGAAAGGAATGTGAAATGGAATGTGCAAAGGAACGTGGAATGGAATACAATGGAATGGAATGTGGAATGGAATGCAATGGAAAGTGAAATGGAATGTGCAATAGAAAGTGGAATGGAATGGAATGGAATGGAATGTGGAATGAATTATGGAATAGGACGTGGAATGGAAAAGAATGGAATGGATTGGAATGTGGAATGGAATGGAATGGAATGTGGAATGGAATGTGGAATGGAATGAGGAATGGCACGTGTAATGGAATGAAATAGATCACAGAATGCAACTTGCAATGGAAGGTGGAGTGGAACGTGGAATAGAACTTGGAATCGAATGGAGTGGAATGGGGAATGGATTGGAAACTGGAATATAATTGAACGTGGAATATAATGGAATGTAACACGGGATGGAATGCAATGGAAGGTGGAATGGAGTGGAATGTAAAGTCGAATGAAATAGTACTCGAAATGGTGTGGAATGGAATGTGGAATGGAATGTGGAATGGGATGGAAGGGAATGTGGAAAGGAATGGATTGGAATGTGGAATGGAATGAATTGGAATGTGGAAAGGAATGAGGAATAGAACGTGGAATGGAATGGAATGGAAGGTGGAATGAAACGAATTGGAATGTGGAAAGGAATGAGGAATAGAACGTGGAATGGAATGGAATGGAACGTGGAATGAAACATGGAATGAAAAGTGAATGGAACGTGGAATGGAACGGAACGTGAAATGAAATGGAATGGAAAGAGGAATGCGTTATGGATTGCAATGGAAGGGAATGTTGAATGGAATGGAATGGAATAGAAAGGAATGTGGAAAGGAATGTGTAATGGAACGTGAAATAGAATGGAATGAATTGTAGAACAGAACGTGGAATGGAAGGGAAAGGAATGTGGAATGGAATGGAATGGAATGCAATGTGGAACAGAATGGAATGGCATGGAATCTGGAATGGAATAGAATGAAATGGAATGGAATGTGCAATGCAATGCAATGGAATGTGGAATGGAACGGTATGGAAGGTGTAATGGAATATGGAATGGAATGGGATGAAATGTTGAATGAAATGGAATGGAATGGAATGTGAAATGGATTGCAATGCAGTGTGGAATATCATGGAATGGGATGTGGAATGGATTGGAATGAAATGGAAAGAAATGTGGAGTGGAATAGAGTGATGAATGGATTTGAATGTGGAATGGATAGGAATGGAACGTGGAGTGTAATGGAATGGAATGTGGAATGGAATGGAACGTAATGAGGAAGGGATCATGGAATGTAATGGATTGGAACGTGGTATGTAACGTGGAATGGAAAGCGGAATGGAAGGTGGAGTGGAATGTGGTGTGGAATGGGAAGTGGAATGGAAAGGAATGGATTGTGGAATGGAATGTGGAAGGGAATGTAATGGAACGCTTAATGGAACGTGGAATGGAACATGGAATGCAACGAGGAGTGGAACGTGGAATAGAAAGAGTAATGGAACGTGGAATGGAAAGTGGAATGGAAGGGAATGGAATCTGGAATGGAATGGAATGGAATGAGGACTGGAATGTGGAATGGAATGGAATGTGGTATCGAAGGGAATGGAATGTGGTATGGCAGGGAATGGATTGTGGAATGGAATGGAATAGAATGTGGAATTGAATGTGGAAAGGACTGAGGAATGGAATGTGGAAAAGAAAGTTGAATGAAACGTGGAAAGGAACGTGGAATGGAATGTGGAATGGAACGTGGAATGGAACGTGAAACGGAACGTGGAATGGAATGTGGAATGGAATGGAATGGAATTCGGAATGGAATGGAACGGAGTGGAATGTGGAATGGAATGTGGAAAGGAAGGGAATGGAATGTGGAATGGAATGGAATGGAATGTGGAATGCAATGTAGTATGAATGGAATGGAATGTGAAATGGAAGGGAAAGGAAAGTGGAATGAAATGGAAGAGAATGTGGAATGGAATGGAACGGAATTTGGAATGGAATAGAATGCAGTGTGGGATGGAATGGAATGGAATGTGGAATGGAATGCAAAGGAATGTGGAATGTAATGGAATTGAATGTGGAATGGAATGGAATGTGAAATGGAATGCAGAATGGATTGGAATGGAAGGTGGAATAGAATGGAAGGGAATAAAATGTGGAATGGAATGGAACGAAATCTGTAATGGAAAGTGGAATGCAATGGAATGCAATGGAATGGAATGTGGAGTGGCATGACATGCAATGTGGTATGGAACGTGGAACGGAACGTTGAATGGAATGTGGAATGGAATGAAATGAAATGTGGAATGGATGGGAATACAATGGAATGGAATGGTATGTGAAATGGAATGGAATGGAATGTGGATTGGAATGGAATGGAATGTGGAAAGGAATGCAATGAAACTTGGAATGGAATGTGGAATGGAATGTGGAATGGAATGGAATGGAAGGGAAAGTGGAATTGAATGGAATCCAAAGGAATGTGGAATGGAATGGGGAATGGAATTGAATGTGGAATGGAATATAATGTAGAATGGAAAGGAATGGAATCTGCAAAGGAATGGAATGGAATGTTGAATGGAATGGAATCGAATGGAATTTGTACTGGAATGGAATGGAATGGAATGTGGAATGGAATGGAATGGAATGTGGAATGCAATGGAATGGAAGATGGAATGGAATGGAATGGAATGTGGAATGGAACATGGAATGTAATGTGGAACGGAATGTGGAACGTAATGTGGAATGGAACTGTATGGAAAGTGAAATGGAATGGAAGGTAAAGAAGAAGGGAACGTCATGGAATTGAATGCAAAGTGGAATGGAATGTAATGGAATGAAATTGAATGGACTGGAAGGTGGAAGGTAATGAGGAATGGAACGTGGAAAGGAATGGAATGGACTGTGGAACGGAATGGAAAGGAATGGAATGGAAGGCGGAATGGTATGTGGAAAGGAATGTGGAATGGAATGGAAGGAAATGAGGAATGGAATGTGGAATGGAATGTGGAATGGAATGGAATATGGAATGGAATTGAATGCAATGTGGAATGAAATGTGGAATGGAATGTGGAATGGATAGGAATGCAATGTGGAAATGAATGTGGAAAGCAAAGTGGAATGTAATGTGGAATGGAATGTAGAAAGGAATGTGGAATGGACTCTGGAAAGGAATGTGGAATGCAATATGGAATGGAATAGAATGTGGAATGGAATTGAATGGAATGTGGAATAAAATGTGGAATGGAATGTGGAATGGAATGTAATGCGGAATGGAATGCAATGTAATGGAATGTGGAATGGAATGGAATGGAATTTGGAATGGTAAGTGGAATTGAACGTGGAATGGAATGGAATGTTGAAGGTGATGGAATGGAATGTGTAATGGAAAGTGGAATGGAAAGGAAAGGAATACAGAATGGAATGTGGAATGGAATGGAATGGAAAGTTGAATGGAATGTGGAATGGAATGGAATGGAACGTGGAATGGAATGGAATGGAACATGGAATGGAATGGAATGGAACGGGGAATTGAAGGGAATGCAACTTGGAATGGAATGGAACGGAACGTGGAATGCAATGAAATGGAATGTGGAATGTAACGGAATTGAAATTGGAATTCAATGGAATTTAATGTAGAATGGAGTGGAATCGAATGTGGAATGGAACGGAATGGAATGTGAAATGGAATGGAATGAAAAGTGGAAAGGGATGGAAAGGAATGGAATGGAATGTGAAATGGAACGGAATGGAATTTGGAATGTAAGAATATGCAGTGTGGGATGGAATGGAATGGAATATGGAATGGAATGCAATGGAATGTGGAATGGAATTTAATTGAATGTGGAATGGAATGGAATGTGGAATGGAAGGCGGAATGGAATGTAATGGAAGGTGGAATGGAATGGAAAGGAATGGAAAGTGGAATGGAATGGAACAGAATCTGTAATTGAAAATGGAATGCCGTGGACTGGAATGGAAGGGAATGTGGAATAGAATGCAATGTGGAATGGAATGGAATGTTGAATGGAATGGAATGGAATAGAATGGATTGTCGAATGGAATGTGTAATGGAACGTATAATAGAATAGAATGAAATGTGGAACAGAACGTGGAATGGAAGGAAAAGGAATGTGGAATGGAATGCAATGGAATGTGGAATGGAATGGAAGGGAATCTGGAATGGAATAGAATGAAATGGAATGGAATGTGGAATGCAATGCAATGGAACGTGGAATGGAATGCTATGGAAGGAATGGAATCGGATGAAATGTTGAATGAAATGGAATGGAATGGAATGTGAAATGGAATGTAATGCAATGTGGAATGGCAAGGAATGGGAAGTGGAATGGATGGGAATGTAATGGAAAGAAAATTGGAGTGGAATTGAGTGTTGAATGAATTTGAATGTGGAATGGATTGGAATTGAATGTGGAGTGTAATGGAATGGAATGTGGAATGGAATGCAAAGAAATGTGGAAGGGATCATGGAATTTACTGGATTGGAACATGGAATATAACATAGAATGGAAGGTGGAATGGAACTTGGAGTGCAATGGAGTGTGAAATGGGAGGTGGAATGGAATGAAATGTGGATTGGAACGTGCAATGGTATATAATGGAACATTTAATGGAAGGTGGAATGGAACGTGGAATGGAACGTGGAGAGGAACGTGGAATGGGACGAGTAAGGGAACGTGGAATGGAAAGTGGAACGGAAAGTGGAATGGAAGGGAATGGAATGTGGAATGGAGTGGAATGGTATGGAATGCAATGTGGAATGGAATGTGGAAAGCAAAGTGGAATGTAATGTAATGTGGAATGGAAGGGAATGGAATGTGGAATGGAATGTAGAACGGAATGTGGAATGAAATTTGGAATGGAAAGTGGAATGGAATGGAATGCAGAATGGAATGCAATGGAATGGAATGTGGAAAGGAATGGAAACGAATGTGGAATGGTAAGTGGAATGGAACGTGGAATGGAAAGGAATGTTGAATGTGATGGAATGGAATGTGTAATGGAAAGTGGAATGGAATGTAAAGTAATGCAGAAAGGAATGTGGAATGGAATGGAATGGAATGTTGAGTGGTAAGAGGAATGGAACGTGGAATGGAAAGCAATGGAATGTGGAATGGAATGGAATGGAAAGTTGAAAGGAATGTGGAAAGGAATGGAATGGAATGCAATGTGGAGTGGAATGGAATGCAATGTGGACAAGAGTGGAATGGAATGGAATGGAATGTGGAATTTAATGGAATGGAATGTGAAATGGAACGTGGAATGGAATGGAATGCAACATGGAATGGAATGGAATGGAATAGGAAATGGAAGGGAATGCAAGTTGGAATGGAATGGAAAGGAACGTGGAATGCAATGGAATGGAATGTGGAAAGTAATGGAATTGAACTTGGAATTCAAGGAAATTGAATGTGGAATGGAATGGAATGGAATGTGGAATGGAACGGAATGGAATGTGAAATGGAATGGAATGGAATGTGAAATGGAATGCAATGAAAATTGGAAAGGAATGGAAAGGAATGGAATGGAATGGAATATGGAATTCAATGGAATTGAATGTGGAATGGAATGGAATGGAATGTGGAATGGAATTGAATGGAATGTGAAATGGAATGCAATTAAAAGTGGAAAAGAATGGAAAGGAATGGAATGGAATGTGGAATGGAATGGAATGGAATTTGGAATGTAAGAGAATGCAGTGTGGGTTGGAATGGAATGGAATAAGGAATGGAATGCAATGGAATGTGGAATGGAAATTAATTGAATGTGGAATGGAATGGAATGTGAAATGGAATGTGGAATGGAATGTAATGGAAGGCGGAATGGAAGGGAAGGGAATGGAATGTGGAATGGAATGGAATGGAATCTGTAATGGAAAGTGGAATGCCGTGGACTGGAATGGAATGCAATGTGGAATAGAATGCAATGTGGAATGGAATGGAATGGAATGTGGAATGGCATGAAATGCAATTTGAAATTGACTGGAATGGAATGTGAAATGGATTGGGTAAAGGAATGGAATGCAATGTGGTATGGAATGTGGAACGGAATGGAATGGAATTGGTAACAGGATTCAATGGAATGTGGAATGGAAATTGGAATGGAATGGAGTGGATTGTCTACTGGAATGGCATGGAATGTGTTTTGGAATGTGGAATGGAATGGAAGGGAATGTGGTATGGAAGGTGGAATGGATTGTGGAATGGAATGAGTAATGTAATTGAATGGGATGTGGGAAGGAATGTGGAACTGAACGTGGAATGGAATGTGGAATGGAATTGAATGGAATGTGGAATGGTATGAAAATGGAATGGAATGGTATGTAGAATGGAACATGGAATGAAATATAGAATGGAATGTGGAATGGAATGGAATGGAACGTGGAATGGAATGGAAAGGAATAGAATGTGGAATGGAATGGAATGGAACGTGGAATGGAATTGAATGGAAAGTGCAATGAAATGGAATATAATGTGGAATGGAATCTGGAAAGGAAAGGAATGGAAAGTGGAACTGAATATGGAATGGAATAGACTGGAATGGAATGCAATGTGGAATGGACTTTAGTGGAATGGAATGGAAAGTTGAATGGAAATTGGAATGGAATGGAGTGGAATGGAATGGAATGTGGAATGGAATGGAATGGAATGGAATGTGGAATGGAATGTGAAATGGAATGTGGAATGGAACGTGGAATGCTATGTGGAATGGAATGTAGAATGGAATGTGGACAGGAAACGAATGGGATTTGGAATGGAATGCAATGCAATGTGGAATGAAAAGGAATGGAATGTGGAATGGAATGGAATTGAATGGAGTGGAATGTGGAATGGAATGTAATGGAATGAGTAATGAAACAGAATGGAATGAAATGGAATGCGGAATTGAATGGAATGGAGTGTGGAATAGAACGTGGATTGGAATGGAAAGGAATGTGGAATTTAACGTGGAATGCAACGTGGAATGGAACGTGTAATGGGTTGGAAAGTCAGAAGGTATGTGAAATGGAAAGTGGAATGAAATGGAATGGAATGTGGAAAGGAACGTGGAATGGAAACACGAATGGAACATGGAATGGAATTGAATGTGGAATTCAATAGAATGGAATATGCAATGGACCGTAATTCAATGTGGAATGGAATGGAATGGAATGGAATGTGGAACGAAATGTAGAATGGAATGGATTGGAATGTGGAAAGGAATGTGGAATGGAATGCGGAATGGATTGTTTAATGGAACGTGGAATGGTATGTGGAATGGAATGTGGAATGGAACGTGGAAAGGAATGGAATGTGGAAAGGAATAAGTAATGGAATTGAATGCAATGCTATATGGAATGGAATGGAATTGAATGAGGAATGGAATGGAATGGAATCTGGAAGGGAAAAAAGTGGAATGGAATGTGAAATAGAATGTAATCGAATGTGAAATGGAAAGTGGAATGGAATGTAATGGAATGTAGAATTGGGTGTGGAATGCAATGGAATGGAATGTGAAATGGAATGAATGGAATGGAATGTGCAATGGAAAGTGGAATGGAGTGGAAATGAATGTGGAATGCAGTGGAATGCAATGTGTAATTGAATGGAATGGAATGAATAATGGAGTGAAGAATGAAATGGAATGGAATGTGGAATGGAATGCAGAATGCAATGGAATGGAATGTGGACTGGATTGGAATGGAATGTGGAATGGAATGGGCAATGGAATGGAATGGAATTTCGAATGGTATGCGGAATGGAAAGGAAAGGAAAGTGGAATGGAAAGTGGAATGGAATGGAATGGAATGAATAATAGAATGTGGAAAGGAAAGGAAAGGAATGTGGAAAGAAATGCGGAATGGAATGGAATGGAATGTGGAATGGAATGGGGAATGGAAAGGAATGTGGAATTGAAAGCTAAATGGAAAGGAATGGAATTCCTAATGGAATGTGGAATCAAAAGGAATGGATTGTGGAATGGAATGGAATGGCATGTGGAATTCAACGTGGAATGGAATGGATGGGAATGTGAAATGGAACGTGGAATGAAATATGGCATAGAATGTTTAATGGAACATGCAATGGAATGAAAGTGGAATGGAGTGGAATGGAATGGAATATGGAATGGTACGTGCAATGCAAAGTGGAAAGAAACGTGGAATGGAGTGGAATGTGGAATGGATTGTGGAATGTAACTTGGAATGGAATAGAATGTGGAATGGATTGTGGAATGTAATTTGGAATGGACAGTGAAATGGAATGGAATGGAAGGTGGAACGGAATTTGGAAGGGGATCAAAAGTAATGTGGAATGGAACGGATAGCAATGTGGAATGGAACGTGGAATCGCATGGAGTGGAATGTAGAATGGAATGTAGAATGGAATGTGGAAGAGAACGTAGAATGGAATGAACTGCGGAATGGAAAGTGGAATGGATCGTGGAATGGAATGGAAAGTGCCACGGATTGTGGAATGGAATGTGGTATGGAATGTGCAATGGAATGCAATGGAATGTGGAATGGAATGTGGAAAGAAATGGAATGGAATGTGGAATGAAATGTGGAATGTAATGAAATGGAATGTGGAATGGAATGGAATGGAATCTTGAATTCAACGTTAAATGGAATGGAATGGAATGTGAAATGGAACGTGGAATGGATGGTGGAATGGAACTTGTAATGCAATGGAAAGTGGAATGGAATGTGTAATGGAACATGGAATGGAATGTATTGTGGAATGGAATGGAATGTGGAATGGAATGTGGAATGAGGTTGAATGAAATGTGGAATGGAATGGACTGGAATGTGGAATGGAATATGAAATCGACTGGAATGGAATGTGGAATACAACGTGGAATGCAATGTGGAAAGGAACGTGGAATGCAATGGAATGCGGAATGGAAAGTGGAATGGATCGTGGAATGAAACGGAATTCGGAAAGTATTGTGGAATGGGAAGTGGTATGGAATGTGGAATGGAAAGGAATCGAATGTGGAATGGAATATGGAATGAAATGGAAGGGAGTGTGGAATGGAATGTGGAATGAAATGGAATGGAATGTGGAATGAATTGGAATGGAATATGGAATGGAATGAAATGGAATGGAATGTGCAATGGAATATGGAATAGAATGCAATGGAATGGAATGGAATGCAGAATGGGAAGTGGAATGGAACGGAATGGAATGTGGAATGGAATGAAAAGGAATGTGGAATGAAATGTGGAATGGAATGTGGAATGTAATGGAGTGGAATGTGGAATGGGATGGAATGCAATGGAATGGAATGTGGAATGTAATGTAAAGGGAAGTGAAATGGAATAATATCGAAGGTGCAATGGAACGGAACGGAGTGGAAATTGGAATGGAATGGTATGTGGAATGGAATGTAGAAAGGAATCTGGAATGGAATGTGGAATGGAATGTGGAATGTAATGTGCAATGGAAAGCAATGGAATGAAACTGGAATGGAATGTGGAATAGATGGTAGAAGGGAACGTGGAATGGAAGATGGAATGGAAAGTGGAGTGGAATGGAATGGAATGTTAAATGGAACATGGAATGGAATGGAAAGTGGAGTGGAATGGAATGGAATGTTAAATGGAACATGGAATGGAATGGAACGAAACGTGGAATGGAATGGAATGTTAAATGGAACATGGAATGGAATGGAACGAAACGTGGAATGGAATGGAATGGAAAGTTGAATGGAATCTAATGGAATGTGGAAAGGAATGGAATGGAATGTAGTACGGAATGGAAAAGAAAGTGGAATGGAAAATGGAATGGAATTGAATGGAATGTGGAAAGGAATGGAATGGAATAGAATGAGGAATGGAATGGATTGGAATGTGGAATGGAAAGTGGAATGGAATGGAATGGAATGTGGAATGGAATGGAATGGAGCGGAATGTGGAAAGGAATTTAATGGAATGTGGAATGGAATGTAGAATGGAATGTGGAATGCAATGCGGAATGGAATGTGGAATGGAATGAAATGGAATGTGGAATGTAGTGGAATAGAAAGTGAACTGGAAAGGAATGGAATGGAATGAAACGTGAAATGCAATGAAATGTGGAATGGAATTCAATTCAATTTTGGAATGGAAAAGAAAGGAATGTGAAATGGAATGAAAGTAAAGTGGAATGGAAAGTGGAATGGAGTGGAATGCAATGTTGAATAGAATGCAATGGAAAGTGGAATGGAATGAGGAATGCAAGGGAATGGAATGTGGTATGGAATGAAATGAAATGTGGAAAGGAATGGGGAGTGGAAAGGAATGGAATTTCAAATGCAGTGGAATGGAATGTGGATTGCAGTGGAATGAACTGTGGAATGAAATGTGGAATGGAATGTGGAATGGAATGGAATGGAATGGAATGGAATGGAATGCGGAATGGAAAGGAATAGAATGTGGAATGGAATGTGGAATGGAAAGGAAAGGAATGTGGAAAGGAATGTGGAATTGAATGGAAGTGAATGTGAAATGGAATGGAACGGAATGTGGAATGGAATGTGTAATGGAATATAATGCAATGTGGAATGGAATGGAAAGGAATGTGGAATGGAAATTGTAATGGAATGGAATGCAATGTGGAATGGAATGGAAAGGAATGTGGAATGGAAATTGTAATGGAATGGAATGCAATGTGGAATGGAATGGAAAGGAATGTGGAATGGAACGTGTAGTGGAATTTGGAATGAAACGGAATGGGAAGTGGAATGGAAATGAAGGGAAAGTGGAATGGAATGGAGTGGAGTGGAATGTGGAATGGAAAGGAATGGAATGTGAAATGCATTGTATAATGGAACGTGGAATAGAACGTGGAATGGAATGGAATTGAATGTGGAATGCATTGTAAAATGGAATGTGGAATGGAACGTGGAATGGAATGTGGAATGGAATGGAAAGGAATTTAGATTATAATAGATTGGAATGTGGACTGGAATGGAATGGAATTGAACGTGAAATGTAATGGAATGGAATTTGGACAGGAATTCAATCTACTTTGGAATGGAATGGAATGGAATGTGTTCTGGAATGGAAAGGAATGTGGAATGTAAAGTGGAATGGAATGGAGTGAATTGTGGAATGAAATAGAATGGATTATGGAATGGAATGGAATGGAATGGGATTTGGAATTTAATGCAATGGAAATGAATGGAATAGAATGTGGAATGGAGTGCAATGGAAAGTGGAATGGAATGGAATTGAATGTGAAACGGAATGGAATGGAATGTGGAATGGAATGGAATGGAATGGAATGTAGAATGGAATGCAATGTGGAATGGAATGGAATGGAACGTGTATTGGAAAGTGGAATGGAATGTGGAATGGAATGGAATGGAATGTGGAATGAATGAAGAATGGAATGGGAAGGAATGTGGAATCTAATGTGGAATGGAATGGAATGGAAAATGGAATGGAACGTGGAAAGGAATGTGGAATGGAAAATGTAATGGAAGGTGGAACGTAAAAAGAAATGGAATGTGGAATGGAACATGGAATGGAAAGGAACGGAGCGTGGAATTGAATGTGGAATGGAATGTGGAATGGAATATGGAATGGAACGGAATGGAGTGGAATGTGGAATGTCATGAAATGGTATGAGGAATAGAATGTGGAATGCAAAATGGAACGGAATGTGGAATGGAATGAAGTGGAATGTGTATTGCAATGTGCAATGGAATGGAGAGGAATGTGGAATTGAATGTAATGGAATGTGGAATGTAATGTGGAAGGGACTGGAATGGAATGTGGAATGTAATGGAATGCAAAGTGGAATGGAGTTTGGCATGGAATGTGGAACGGAACGTTTAAAGGAGTGGAATGGAACGTGGAACGGAATGGAATGAAATATGGAATTGAATGCAACCGAATGTGGAATGGAATGGAATAGAATGTAATAGAAAGTGAAATGGAATGGAATGGAATGTGGAATGGAATGGAAAGTAATGTGGAATGGAAAGAGTAATGGAATGGAATGAAATGGAATGTGTAATGGAATAGAATGGATTGCGGAATGGAATGCAATGGAATGGAATGTGGAATGCAATGGAATGGAAATGAATGGAATGAAATGTGGAATGATATGCAACGGAATGTGGAATGAAATGGAATGGAATGTGGAATGGAATGGAATTGAATTGAACGTGGAATGGAAAGGAATGGAATGGAATGGAATGTGAAATGGAATAGAATGGAAAGAGCAATGAAATAGAATGGAATTTGGACTGGAATGGAAAGGAATGGAATGGAACGGAATGTGGAATGGAATGGAAGGCGGAATGGAATTTTATGGAATGTGGAATCGAATGGAATGGAATGTAGAGTCGAAAGTGAAATGGAATATAGAGTGGAATTGAACGGAATGTGAAATGGAATGGACTGGAATGTAGAATGGAATGCGGAATGGAATAGAATGGAATGTGGAATGGAATGTGGTATGGAATGGAATGGAAAGTGGAAGGAAATGGAATGGATTGTGGAATGGAATGAAATGGAATCGAATATGTAATGGAATGGAACGGAATAGAATGAATGTGGAATGAAATGTAATGGAATGGAATGTGGAATGCAATTGATTGGAATGCTATGGAATGGTATGGAAAGGAATGGAATTCAATTAAATGGAATGGAAGGGAATGCAGAATGGTTCATGGAATTGATTGGAAAGGAATGTGGACTGGATTGGAAAGGAATAGAATGTGGACTGGAATGGAATGGTAGGTGGAATGGAATGTGGAGTGGAATGGAATGGAATGTGAAAAGGATTGCAATAGAATGTGAAATGGAATGGAATGTGAAAAGGTATGGAATGGAATGTGGAATGCATTGTGAAATGGAAGGGAAAGGAATGTGAAATGGAAAGGAATGATATGAAATGTAAAGTGGAATGGAATGGAATGTGAAATGGAATGAAATGGAATGGAATGGAATGTGGCTTGGAATGGAATTGGATGTGAAATGGAATGGAATGGAAGGTGGAATGGAATGGAATGGAGTGGAAATTGGAATGGAATGGAATGTAATGTGGAATGGAATGTAGACTGGAAAGTGAAATGGAATGTGGAATGCAAGATGGAATAGAATGGAATGCAATGTGGATTCCAATGGAATGGATTCTGGACGAGAATTTAATGGAATGGAATGGAACGTGAAATGGAATGGAAGGGAATGTAAACTGGAATTCAAAGGAACTTGGAATGGAATGGAATAGAATGTGGAATTGAATGGAAAGTAATGTGAAATGGAAACTGGAATGGCATGGAATGGCATGGAATGTGGAATGGAATGGAATAAAGCGGATGGTGGAATGGAGTGGAATGCAATGTGGACTGGAATATGTGATGGAATGCGGAACGGAATGCCGAATATAATGGAGTGGAATGTGGAATGGAATGGAATGGAATGGAATGTGGAATGGAATGGAATGGAATGCAGAATGAAATGTGCATTGGAATGGAAAGGAAAGTGAAATGGAATGCAATGGAATGTGGACTGGAATGGAATGATGCGGATGGTGGAATGGATTGGAATGGAATGTGGACTGGTATATGGAATGGATTGTGGAATGGAATGCGGAATTTAATGGAGTGGAATGTGGAATAGGATGGATTACAATGGAATGGAAAGTGGAATGGAATGGAATGAGAAGTGAAATGGAATACTATGGAAGGCGGAATCGAATGGAATGGAGTGGAAATTGGAATGGAATGGAATGGAATGTGGAATGGAATGTGGAATGGAAAGTGGAATGCATTGGAATTAAACTGGAATGGATCATGGAATGGATGGTGGAATGGAACGTGGAATGGATGGTGGAATGCAACGTGGAATGGAAGATGGAATGGAATGTGGAATGCAATGGAATGGAAAGGGAAACGGAACATGGAATGGAATGGAATGGTACGTGGAATGGAATGTAATGGAAAATGGAATGGAATCTAATGGAATGTGGAATGCATTGGAATTAAACTGGAATGGAAAGTGGAATGGATGGTGGAATGCGACGTGGAATGGAAGATGGAATGGAATGTGGAATGGAATGGAATGGAAACGGAAACGGAATATGGAATCCAATGAAATGGAACGTGGAATGGAATGTAATGGAAAGTGGAATAGAATGTAATGGAATGTGAAATGCAATGGAGTGGAATGTAGTATAGAATGGAATGGAAAGTGGAATGGAACATGGAATGGAGTGGAATGGAATATGGAAAGGAATGGAATGGAACGTGGAATGGAATGGAGTGGAATGTGGAATTGAATGTGGAATGGAATGGAATGGAATGTGGAATGGAATGGAATGGAGTGGAATGTGGAATGGAATGGAAAGGATTGTGGAATGGAATGTAGAATGCAAAGTGGAATGCAGTGTGGAACGGAATATGGAATGGAATGGAATGGAATGTGGAGTGTTGTCAAATAGAAAGTGAACCTGAATGGAATGGAATGGAATGGAATGGAACGTGAAATACAATGGAATGTGGTATGGAATTCAATGCAATTTTGGAACGGAATGGAAAGTTTTGTGGAATGGAATGGAAAGGAAAGTGGAATGGAATGGAATGGAATGTGGAATGGAATGGAATGGATTGCGGTATGGAATGGAATTGAGTGGAATGGAATGTGGAATGGAATGTGGAATGGAATGTAATGGGAAGAAGAATGGAATGAAATGGAAAGTGCAAAGCAATGGAAAGAAATGTAGAATGTAAGGCAAGGGAAAGTGGAATGCAGTGGAAAGGAACGTGGAATGGGAAGGAATGGAATGGAATGTGGAATGGAATGAAATGGAAAGGAATGGAATGTGGAATGGAATGTGGAATGGAAATGAGTGGAACGTGGAATGGAACGTGGAACGGAAAGCAATGGAATATGGAATGCAAGGGAATGGAATATGAAATGGAATGGAATTAAATGTGCAATGGAATTAAATGTGCAATTGAATGGAATGCAATGGGATGTGGAATGGAATGGAATGGAATGGACTGTGGAAAGTATGTAATGGAATGGAATGGATTGGAATGGAATGTGGAATGGAATGGAATGCAATGTATAATGGAAGGGGAAATGGAATGGAATGGAGTGGAATGTGAAATGGAATTTAACGGAGGGAAATGTGAAATGGAATGGAAAGGAATGGAATGTGGAATGGAATGGAATGGAATGTTAAATGGAACATGAAATGCAAAGTGGAATGGAATGGAATGGAACGTTGAGTGGAAAGTGGAATGGAAAGTGGAATGCAATGGAATGCAATGTGGAATGGAATCTAATGGAAGGTGGAATGGAGTGGATTGGAAGGCGGAATGTAATGGAATGGAATGTGGAAATGAATGGTATGGAATTTGGAATGGAATCTGCAATGTAACGGAACAGAAAGTGGAATGAAATGTGGAATGGAATGGAATGGAATGGAATGTGGAATGGAAAGGAATGGAATGCGAAAAGGAATGGAATGGAATGTGGAATGGAATGGAATGTGAAAATGTGTAGAATAGAATGTGGAAAAGAATGGAATCTAATGTGGAATGCAATGGAATGGAATCTGGAATGGAATGTGGAATGGAATGGAATGGAATGTGGAATGCAATGGAAAGGAATGTGGAATGGAAAGTGGAATGGAATGGAATGGAACGTGGAATGGATCGTGAAATCTAAAGTGAAATGGAGAGTGAAAAGGAACGTGGAATGGAACGTGGAATGGACCGTGGAATGGAATGTTTAATTCAATGTAATGGAATCGAATGGAATGTGGAATTGAAAGAAATGGAATTTGGAATGGAATGGAATGATATATGAAATGTAAAGTGGAATGTAGTGGAATGTGAAATGGAATGGATTGGAATGGAGTGGAAAGTGGATTGGAATCTAATGGGATGTGAAATGGAAAGGAATGGCAGGTGGAATGGAGTGGAATGGAGTGGAAAGTGGAATGGAATGGAATGGAATGTGGAATGGAATGCAGAATGGAATGTGGAATGGAATGTGGAATGCAAAGTGGAATGGAATGGAATAGAATGTGGATTCTAATGGAATGGATTCTGGACTGCAATTTAATGGAATGGAATGGAATGTGAAATGGAATGGAATGGAAAGTGGACTGGAATGGAATGGAATGTGGAATGGAAAGTGAAATGGAACCTGGAATGGAATGGAATGGAAAGTTGAGTGGAAAGTGGAATGTAACATGGAATGCAATGGAATGCAATGTGGAATGGAATAGAATGGAAGGTGGAATGGTGTGGAATGGAATGTGGACTACAATGGAAAGGAATGTGGAAATGAATGGTATGGAATTTTGAATGTAACGTGGAATGTAGTGGAATGGAAAGTGGACTGGAATGTGGAAAGGAATGGAATGGAATGTGGAAAGGAATGTGGAATGGAAAGGAATGGAACGTGGAATGAAATGTGGATTGGAATGTGGAAATTGAAGTGGATTGGAATTTGTAATGGGATGGAAAGGAATTTGGAGTAGATTGCAATGTAGTGTGGAATGGAAAGGAATGTAGTGCAATGTAAAATGGAATGTTTATTGCCATGTCGAATGCAGTGTGGAATGGAATGAATTGCAATGTGGCATAGAATGTGGAACCGAATGTGGAACGGAATGGAGTGGAATGTGGAATGGAAACGAAATGAGTGGAAAATGGAATGGAGTAGAATGTGGAATGGAATGAAATGTAGAATGGAATGTGGAACGCAATGAAATGGAATTTGGAATGGATTGTGGAATTGAATGGAATGGAATATGGTATGGAATGTGGAATTGAATGTGGAAAGGAACGTGGAATGGACTGGAATGGAAAGTGGAAGGGAAAGAAAGGGAATGTAAAATGCAATGCAAAAGAATGTGGAATGGAATGGAATGGAGTGAAATGGAAATTGAAATGTCATGGAATTGAATGTGCCATGGAATGGAATGGAATGGACTGTGGAAAGGAATGTAATGCAATGGAGTGGATTGGAATGGAACGTGGAATGGAATGGAATGGAATGTGGAATGGAAGGTGAAATGGAATGGAATGGAGTGGAAAGTGAAATGGAATTTAATGGAGTGAAATGTGAAAAGCAATGGAATGGAATGGAATGTGGAACGGAATGGAATGTGAAATGGAACGTGGAATGGAATGGAATGGAATGTTGAGTGAAAACTGGAGTGGAACGTGGAATGGAACGTGGAATGCAATGGAATGCAATGTGGAATGGAATGGAATGGAAGGTGGAATGGAGTGGAATGGAACCTGGAATGTAATGGAATGGAATGTGGAAATGAATGGTACGCAATTTGGAATGGAATGTGGAATGTAGTGGAATGGAAAGTGGAATAGAATGTGGAATGGAATGGAATGGAATGTGGAAAGGAATGTGGAATGGAAAGGAATGGAATGTGAAAAGGAATGGAATGGAAAGTAAAATGGAATCAAATGTGAAAATGTATGTAATGGAATGTGGAAAAGAATGGAATGGAATGTGGAATGCAATGGAATGGAATGTGGAATTGAATGTGGAATGGAATATAATGGGATGTGAAATGGAACACTATGGAAGGTGGAATGGAATGGAATGGAGTGGAAATTGGAATGGAATGGAATGGAATGTGGAATGGAATGTAGAATGGAATCTGGAATGGAATGTTCAATGGAATGGAATGGAAATTGGAATGGAACGTGAAATGCAACGTGGAAAGAAAAGTTGAATGGAACATGGAATGGAACGTGGGGAGGAATGGAAAGTAATTTGAAATGGAATGGAAAGGACGCTGAAATGAAATGGAATGGGAAATGTAATGGAAAGGAATGGAATGGAATGTTTAATGGAATGCAATGGGATGTGAAATGGAACACTATGGAAGGTGGAATGGAATGGAATGGAGTGGAAATTGGAATGGAATGTAGAACGGAATGTGGAATGGAATGTAGAATGGAATCTGGAATGCAATGGAATGAATCTGGAATGGAAGGTGGAAAGGATGGTGGAATGGAAGGTGGAAAGGAATGGAATGGGATGTGGAATGAAATGTGGAATGGAATGGAATGGAACTTGGAATGGAACGTGAAATGCAACGTGGAAAGAAAAGTCTAAAGGAACGTGGAATGGAACGTGGAGAGGAATGGAAAGCAAAGTGGAATGGAATGGAAAGGAAGGTGGAATGGAATGGAATGTGAAATGGAATGGAATGGAATGTGGAATGCATTGTGAAATGAAATGGAATGGAATGTGGAATGGAATGGAATGATATATGGAATGGAAGGTGGAATGGAATGCAATGGAATGTGAAATGGAATGGAATGGAATGGAATGGAATGGAATGGAATGGAATGGAATGTGGATTGGAATGGAATGGGATGTGAAATGGAAAGGAACGGAATGTGGAATGGTATGTAAGTGTGGAAAGTGGAATGGAATGGAATGTGGAATGAACTATAGAATGAAATGAGGAATGGAATGTGGAATGGAATGCGGAATGGAACATGAAATGGAATAGAATGGAACCTGGAATGGATAGTGAAATGGAATGTAATGGAACGTGTAATGGAATGTGGAGATGGTGATGGAATGGAACGTGGAATGGAATGGAATGGAATGTGGAATTCAATGTGGAATGGAATGGAATGGACTGTGGAACGGATGTGCAATGGAATCGAATGGAATGTGGAATGGAATGTGGATTGGAATGGAGTGGAATGTAGAATGGAATGGAATGGAAAAATTGAATGGAATGTGACCACGAATGCAATGGAATTTGGAATGGAATGTGGAATCGAAACTGGAATGGAATGGAAAGGAATGAAATGGTATGTGGAATGGAACGTAATGGTATGTGGAATGGAATGTGGAATGGAAAGTGGAATAGATACTGGAATGGAATGGAATGGAATGGAATGTTGAATGCAATGAGGAATGGAATGTGGAATGGAATGTGGAATGGAATGTTGAATGGAATGGAATGGAATGTGGAATGGAATGTGGAAGGGAATGTGGAATGGAATGTGCAATGGAATGGAATGGAATGTGGAATGGAACGTGGAATGAAACATGGAAGGGAATGTGGAAAGTAACGTGGAAAGGAAAGTGGAATGGAACGTGGAATGGAATGTTGAATGGAATCTGGAATTCAATGGAATGAAATGGAAGATGGAATGGAACGTGGAATGAAATGTAGTGGAATGGAATGTGGAATGCAAACTGGAATACAACGCGGAATGGAATGTGGAATGGAACATGGATTGGAATGGAATGGAACGTGGAATGGAATGGAATGGAACATGGAATGGAATGTGCAATGAAATATGGAATGGAATGTTAAATGGAATGTGGAATGGAATGGGGAAAGGAAAGGAATGGAATGTGGAATGAAATGGAAAGGAATGGAATGTAATTTGGAGTGGAATTGAATGGAATGGAATGTGGAATGAAATGGAATGATATGGTATGGAATGTGGAATGGAATGGAATGGAATGTGGAATGAAACGTGGAATGGAAAGTGCAATGGAATGTGGACAGTAACGTGGAATGCAATGTGGAGTGGAATGGAATGGAATGCAGAAAAGAATGGAATGGAATGTGGAACGGAAAGGAATGGAATGTGGAATGGAATGGAATGGTATGGAAGGTAGGATAGAAATAAAATGAATGGAATGGGATGAGGAATGAAATGGAATGGATTGTGGAATGGAAAGGAATGGAATGGAATTTGGAACGGAATGGAATGGAATGGAGTGGAATGCGGAATGGAATGGAGTGGAATGCGGAATGGAGTGGAATGCGGAATGGAATGGAATGGAATGTGGAATGCAATGAAGGGGAATGGAAAGGATTTCAATACTGAGTGGAGTGGAATTCAAGGCAGAATGGAATGGAATGTGGAATGCAATGGAGTGGAATGGAAAGGATTTGAATATTGAATGGAATGGAATTCAATGCAGATTGGAATGGAATGGAATGCGGAATGGAATGGAATGGAATGCGGAATGGAATGGAATGGAATGGAATGTGAAATGGAATGGAATGGAATGTGGAACAGAATGGAGTGGCATATGGAATGAAATGGAATGGAACGTGGAAAGGAAAGTGGAATGGAATTCGGAATGAAATGGAAAGGAATCGAATGTGGAATTACATAGAATGGAATGTGGAATTGAATGGAATGGAATGTAGAATGGAATGGAAAGGGAAGTGGAATGGAATGTGAAATGGAATGTGGATTGGAATGTGGAATAGATTGGAATGGAAAGTGGAATGGAACGAAATGGAATGTGGAGTAGAATGGAATGGAATGGAATGTGAAATGGAATGTGGAAAGGAATGGAATGGAATATGAAATGTAATGTGGACTGGAATGGAATGGAATGTGGAATGGAATAGAATGTGGAAAGGAATGAAATTGAATGGAATGAAATGGAAAGGAATGTGCAATGTAATGTAATGGATTGTGGAATGGAATGGAATGTGTAATGGAATGTGGAATGGAACGGAAGGTGCAATGGAACGTGCAATGTAACGGAATGGAATGTGCAGTGGAATGGAATGGAATGTGCAAAGGAATGTGGAATGGAACGTGGAAGTTGATGAAGTGGTATGTCAAAGGGAAAGAGGTATGGAATGTGAAATGGAATGTGGAAAGAAATGTCGAATATAATGGAATGGAACGTAGAAAGGAATGGAATGGAACGTTTAATGGATCGTGGAATGGAACGTGGAAAGGAATGGAATGGAACGTTTAATGGATCGTGGAATGGAACGTGGAAAGGAATGTGGTATGGAATGCAATGGAATGTGGAATGGAATGTGGAATGGAATGGAAAGGATTGTGGAATGCAATGTGAAATGGAACCTTGAATAGAATGGAGTATAATGTGGAACGGAACGTGGAATTTAACTGAATATACCTTGGAATGTAACGTAGAATGGAAAGTTGAAAGGAATGTGGAATGGAATGGAATGGAATGTGGAATGGAATGGAATGGAATGTGGAATGCAATGGAATGGACTGTGGAATGTAAAGTGGAACGCAATGGAATCGAATGGGGAATGGAATGGAATGGAATGTGAAATGGAATGTGGAATGGAATGTGAAATGCAATGTAGAATGGAGTGCAATGCAATGTGGAAAGGAATGGAATGGAATGTGGAATGCAATGATTAACGGAATGTGGAATGGAATGTGGAATGCAATATGCAAAGAATGTGTAAGGCAAAGGAATGGAATGTGAAAAGGAATGTGGAACAGAATGGAATGAAATGTGCAATGGAATGTGGAACAAAATGTGGAATGGAATGGAATGGAATGTGGAATGGAATGGAATGGAAAGTGGAATGGAAAGTAGAATGTAATGGAGTGGGATGGGGAATGGAATGGAATGGAATGTGAAATGCAATGTGGAATGGAATGTAAAATGGAATGTGGAATGGAATGGAAAGCAACGTGGAATGGAATGGAATAGAATGTGGAATGCAATGCGGAACGGAATGTGGAATAGAATGTGGAATGGAATATGGAAAGGAATGGGGAATAGAATGTGAAATGGAATGTGGAAGGGAATGGAATGAGGAAAGGAAAGTGGAAAGGTATATGGAAAGGAATGTGGAATGGAATGTGGAAATGAATATAGAATGGAAGGGAATGGAATGTGAAATTAAATGGAATGGAATGCGGAATGGAAGGTGTAATGGAATGCAATGCAATGTGGAATTTAATGTGCAATGGAACGGAATGCAATGTGGAACAGAATGTGGAATGAAACGTAGAATGGAATAGAATGGAATGTGGAATGGAATGGAATGGAATGGTATGGAATGTGGAATGGAATGGAATGGAAAGTGGAATGCCATGGAATGGAATGTGGAATGCACTGACAATGGAATTTAATGGAACGGAATGGAATGTGGAGTGGAAGGGAATGGAATGTGGAATGGAATGGAATGGAATGGATTGGAACGTGGAATGCAATCGAAATGAATGTGGAATGGAATGGAATGGATGGAATATGGAATGGAATGTGGAATGGAATGGAATGGTTTGTGGAATGGAATGGAATGAAATGTGGAATGGAATATGGAATGGATTATGGAATGGTGTGTGGAATGGAATGGAATGGAATGTGGAATGGAATGCAACGGAATGTGTAATGCAATGGAATTGAATAGAATGTGGACTGAAATGTGAAGGAATGAAACAGAAACTGGACTGGACTGGAATGGAATGTGAATGGAATAGATGGACTATGAAACGGAATGGAATAGAATGTGGAATGGAATGAGGAATGGAATAGAATGCAGAATGGATGGTGGAATGGAATGGAATAGAATGTGGAATGGAATGGAATGGAATGTGGAATGGAATGGAGAGTAATGTGGAATGGAAGGTTGAAAGGAATGGAATAGAAAGTGAAAAGGAATGGAATGGAATGTGGAATGGAATTTTGAATTGCATGGAATGGAAGGTGAAATGGAATGGAATAGAATGTGGAATGGAATGTGGAAAAGAATATGGAATTGAATGGACAGGAAGGTGTAACGGAATGGAATGGAAAGTGAAATAGAATGTGGAACAGAATGTGAAATGGAATGTGGAGTGGAATGTGAAACAAAATGAAATGGAATGTGGAATTCAATGGAATGGAAAGTGTAAAGGAATGGAATGGAAGGGAACGTGGAATGTAATATGGAATGGAATAAAATTTGGAATGGAATATGGAAATTAATGGAAAGGAATGTCGAATGGAATGTGGAAGGGAATGGAAAGGTATGTGGAATGGAATGGAAAGGAATGTGGAATGCAATGGAATGGAATGTGGAATGGAATTGATTGGAATGTTTAATGGAATTTAATGGAATTTGTAATGGAATATGGAATGGGATGTGGAGTGGAATGAAAAGGAATGTGGAATGGACGGTGGACTGGAGACTATTGAAATGTGGAATGGAATGTGGAACGGAATGTGGAATGGAATGTTGAATGGAATGTGGAATAGAATGTAATGGAATGGAAGTTATTGTGGAATGGAATGTGGAATGGAATGTGGAATGGAAAATGTAATGGAACAGAATGGAATGTCGAATGCAATGTGGAATGAAACGTGGAACGGGACGTGGAATGCAATGGAATGTAATGAAGAATGGAACTTGTAATGGTATGGAATAGAACGCACAATGGAATGTGGAATGGAATGTGGAATGGAAAGTGGAAGGGAATGTGCAATGGAATGAAGAATGAAAGGTTGAATGGTACGTGGAAGGGTATGTGTAATGGAAAGTTGAATGGAACGTGGAATGGAATGGAATGGAAGGTGGAATGGAACGTGCAACTGAATGGAATGCAACGTGGAATGGACTGTGGAATGGAACGTCGAATGGAACGTGGAATGGAATGGAATGAAACGTGGAATGCAATGGGATGGAATATGGAAAGGAATGGAATTGAATGTGGAATGGAATGGAATGGAAAGTGGAATGGAATGGAATGGAACATGGAATAGAATGTGGAATGGAATGTGGAAAGGAATGGAATGGAATGTGGAATGCAATGGCATGGAATCTGGAATACAAGGGAATGGAACGGAATGGAATGTGGAATGGAATGGAATGGAATGTGTAATGCTATGGAATGGAATGGAATGAGGAATTGAATGGAATGGAATGTGGAGTGGAATGGAATAGAATGTGGAATGCAATAAAATGGAACATAGAATAGAATGTGGAATAGAATGTGGAATGTAATGTGGAATGTAATTGAATGGAATGTGGAATAAAGTGGAATGGAATGTGGAAAAGAATGGAATGTGGAATGTAATGTGGAATGTAATTGAATGGAATGTGGAATAAAGTGGAATGGAATGTGGAAAAGAATGGAATGGAACAAAAGGTGAAATAGAATGGAATGCAATGGAATGGAATACGGAATGTAATGGCATGGAATGTGGAAAGCAATGTAATGAAATGGAATGTGGAATTGAATGGAATGGAAGGTGGAATGGAAAGGAATGGAATGTGGAATGGAATGGAATGGAAAGTAAAAGAGAATGTGGAATGGTATTTGGAATGCAAAGGAATGCAATGTGGAGTGGAATGTGGAATGGAAATTAAAGGAATGTTCAAAGGAATATGGAAGAGAATTTGGAAGGGAATGCGGAATGGAAGGCAATAGAATGTGGAATTGAACACGAAATTGAAAGTGGAATGGAAAGTGGAAAAGAATGGAATGGAAAGAGGTATGGAATGTGGAATGGAAAGTGGAATGGAAAGTGGAATGGTATGGAAAGGAACGCGGAATGTAATGTGGAATGGAGTGGAAAGGAATGTGGAATGGAATGTAGACTGGAATGTGGAATGGAATGGAATGGAATGGAATGTGAAATGGAATGTGAAATGGAATATGAAATGGAACATGTAATGGAATGTGAAATGGAACGTGGAATGGAATGTGGAATGGAATCAAATGGAACGTGGAATGGAACGTGGAAAGGAATGTGGAATGGAATGGAATGGAATGTGGAATGGAATGCAGAATGCAATGGAATGTGGAATGGAATGTGCAATGGAATGGAATGGAATGTGCAAAGGAATGTGGAATGGAACATGGAAGGGAATGCAGTTGTATGTCAAAGGGAATGAGGTATGGGATGTGAAATGGAATGTAGAAAGAAATGCCGAATATAATGGAATGGAACATGGAAAGGAATGGAATGGAAAGTTCAATGGATCATGGAATGGAACGCATAAAGGAAATTGGAATGGAATGCAATGGGATGTGGAATGGAATATGGAGTGGAATGGAATGGAAAGGAATGGAAAGGATTGTGGAATGCTATGTGAAATAGAGCCTGGAATAGAATGGAGTATAATGGGAAATGGAACGTGGAATTTAACTGAATGGACCTTGGAATGGAACGTAGAATGGAATGTTGAATGGAATGTGGAATGGAATGGAATGGAATTTGGAATGGAATGGAAAGGAATGTGGAATACAATGGAATGGACTGTGGATTGCAATGGAAAGGAATGTGGAATGGAATGGAATGGAATGTGGAATGGAATTTAATGGAATGTGGAATGGAATGGAATGGTATGGAATGTGGAATGGAAGGGGGAATTGATGAAATGGAATGTGAAATTAAATGGAATGGAATGTGGAATGTAGTGTGAAATGGAATGGAATGCAACGTGGAACGGAATGTGGAAAGGAATGGAATGGAATGTGGAATGGAATGTGGAATTTAATGGAACAGAATGTGGAATAGAATGTGCAATGGAATGTGGAATGGACTGTGTAATGTAATGGAACGGGAAGGAATGTGGAAAGGAATGGTAAATGGAATGGAATCAACAGTGTAATGGAATGTGGAATAGAATAGAATGGAATGTGGAATGGAAGGGAATGGAATGCGGAATGGAATGGAATGGAAAGTGGAATGGAATGTGGAAGCTATTGGAATGGTATGTGGAATGGAATGGAATGGAAGGTGAAATGGAACGTGGAATGGAATGTGGAAAGGAATGTGGAATGGAATGGTATGGGGAATTGAATGGAATACAATGCAACAAATGAATGGAATGGAATGTGGAATGGAAAGGAATAGAATGTGCAATGGAATGGAATGGAATGGAATGGAACAGGGTTTGTTATGGAATACAATGCAGTGGAATGGAATGTGGAAAGGAAAGGAATGGAATGTGGAAGGGAATAGAATGTGGAATGGAAGGAAATGGAATGGAAATAAATGGAATGGAATGTGGAATGGAATGGAATGGAATGAAATGGAATGGAATGGAATGTCAAATGGAGTGGAATGGAATGTGGAACGGAATAGAAAGTGGAAAGGAAAGAAATGGAATTGAATTGAGAATGGTATGGAATGGAATGGAATGTAGAAAGTAATGGAATGGAATGTGGAATGGAATAGAACATGGAATGGAATGAAGTGGAATGGAATGCGGAATGGAATGGAATGGAATGGAATGTGGAATGGAATGGAATGGAATTGACTGGAATGTGGAATGGAATGCAGTGAAATGTGGAATGGAATAGAATGTGGAATGGAATGAAATGGAATGCATTGCACAATGGAATAGAATGTTGAATGGAATGAAGTGGAACGGAACGTTTAACGGAATGGAATGGAATGGAATGTGGATTATAATGGAATGGAAGGGAACTGAACGGAATTTGCAATTGAATGGAGTGGGAAGTGGAATGGAATAGAATGGTGAATGCAAAGAAATGGAATGGAATGTGGAATGGAATGGAATGGAATGTGGAACTGAATGAAATTGAATATGGAATGGAGTGGAAAATAATGGAATCTGGAATGGAATGTGGAATGGAATGGGATGGAATGGAATGGAAAGTGGAATGGAATGGAATCTAATCTGGACAGGAATGTGGAATGCAATGTGGACTGCAGTGTGTAAAGGAATGGAATGGAATGTGGATTGGAACTGAATGGAATGTGGAATGGAAATTGGAATGGAATGGAATGCCAAGTGAAATGGCATGTGAAATGGAAACTGGAATGGAACGTGGAAAGGTACATGGAATGGATTAGAATGGAACGAGATATGCAATGGAAAGAAATGTGGAATGGAATAGAATGGAATGTCCAATGCAATGTGGAATGGAATGGAATTGAAGGCGGCAATGAATGTGGAAAGGAATGCAAAGGAATGTGAAATGGAAAGAAATGGAATGTGGAATGGAATGTGGAATGGAATGGAATGAAATTGAATGTGAAATGGAATGAAATGGAATGTGGAATGGAATATGCAAAGGAATGGAATAGAGTGGAATGGGGATTGGAATGTGGAATGGAATAGAATCTAATGTGGAATGAAATGGAATGGAATGCTTTGCCATGTGGAATGGAATGTGGAATGAATTGGAATGGTATGAAATTGAAAGGGGAATGGAATGGAATGCAATGTGGAATGGAATGGGAATGGAATGGAATGGAATGTGGAATTGAATGGAATGGAATGTGGAATGGAAGGGAATGGAATGTGGAATGGAAATGACTGGAACGTGGAATTCAATGGAATGGAATGAAATGCAATGTGCAATTGAATAGAATTGAACAGGGAATGGAATGTGGAATGGAATGAAATGGAATGTGCAATTGAATGGAATTGAATGGGGAATGGAATGTGGAATGGAATGGAATGGATTGTGGCATAGAACCAAATGGAAGTGAATGTGTAATGGAATGTGGAATGGAATGTAGAATGGAATTGAATGGAATGTGGAATGGAATAGAGTTTGGAATGGAATGGAATGGAATGTGGATTGGAATGGAATGGAATGGAATTTGGAATGGAATGGAATGGAAGGGAATGTGGAATGTAACGGAAGGGAATGTGGAATGCAATGGAATGGAATGGAAGTTGGAATTGAATGGAATGGAATGGAATGTTGAATGCAATGGAAGGGAATGTTGAATGCAATGGAATTCAATGGAACGTGGAATTGAATGGAATTGAACGGGGAAAGGAATGAGGAATGGAAAGTGGAATTGAATGTGGAATGGAATGGAATGGAAGGGAAAGGAATGTGGAATAGAATGGAATGGATTGGAATGTGCAATGTAATGTTGAATGGAATGTGTAATGGAATGTGGAATGGAATGGAATGGAATGTGGAATGGAATGGAATGGAATGTGGAATGGAATGGAAGATGGAATGGAATGGAATGGAATGTGGATTGGAATAAAATTGAATGGAATGTGGAATGGAATGGAAAGTGAAACGGAATTTGGAATAGAATGTGGAATGGAATGAAATGGAATCTGGAATGCAATAGAATTGAATGTGGAATGGTAAGTGGAAAGTAATGGAACATGGAATGGAATGTGGAATAGAATGGGGAATGCAATGTGGAATGGAATGTGGAATGGAATGTGGAGTGGAATCTGGAAAGAAATGTAGCATGGAATGTGGAATGGAACGGAATTGAATGTGGAATGGAACGGAATGGTATGTGGAATGAAATGTGGAATGGAATGTGGAATGTAACGTAGAATGGAACGTGGAAAGAATGGAATGGAACGTGGAATAAAATGTCGAATGGAATGGAATAGAATGTGGAATAGAATTTGCAATGAAATGTGGAATGGAATGGAAAGAAATGTGGAATGGAAGGTGGAGTTGAATGGAAAGGAATGTTGAATGGAAGGTGAAGTTGAATGGAAAGGAATGTCGAATAGAATGCAATGTAATGCGCAATGGAATGTGGAATGGAATGGAAAGGAAAGTGGAATGGAATGTGGAAAGGAATGGAATGGAAAGTGGAAAGGAATGTGGAATGGAAAGGACTGTAATATGGAATGGAATGTGGAATGGAAAGTGGAATGGAATGGAATGGAAAGTGGAACGGAATGGAATGGAGTGGAAAGTGGAACGGAATGGAATGGAAAGGAAAGTGGAATGGAATGGAATGGAATGTGGAATGGAAGGCGGAGTTGAATAGAAAGGAATGTGGAATGGAATGTAAAGGAATGTGCAATGGAATGTGAAATGGAATGGAATGGAATGGAATATGGAATGGAATGTGGAATGGAAAGGACTGTAACAAGGAATGGAACGGAATGGAATGGAATGTGGAATGGAATGGAATGGAATGTGGAAAGAAATGCAATGGAATGGAAAGTGGAATTGAACGGAATGGAATGGAACGTTGAATGCAATGGAATGGAATGGAACGTGGAATTGAATGGAATTGAATTGGGAAAGAAATGTGGAATGGAAAGTGGAATGGAACGTGGAATGGCATGGAATGTAATGTGGAATGGAATGGAATGTGGAATAGAATGGAATGGAATGTGCAATGGAATGTGGAATGAAATGTTGAATGGAATTGACGTTGGAATGCAATGGAATGGAATGGAATGTGGACTGGAATGGAATGGAATGGAATGTGGAATGGAATGGAATGGAATGGAAAGTGAAATGAAATTTGGAATGGAATGTGGAATGGAATGAAATGGAATGCAGAATGGAATAGAATGGAATGTGTAATGGAAAGTGAAATGCAATGGAACAAGGAATGGAATGTGGAATGGAATGTGTAATGGAAAGTGGAATGGAATGTGGAATGGAATGTGGAATGAAATGTAGTATTGAATGTGGAATGGAATGGAGTGGAATGTCCAATGGGATGTGGAATGGAATGGAATTAAATGCGGAATGGAATGTGGAACGAAATGGAAATGAATGTGAAATGGAAAGAAATGAAATGTGGAAGGGAATGTTGAATGGAATGGAATGGAATTGAAGGTGAAATGGAATGGAATGGAAAGTGGAATGGAATGTGCAAAGGAATTGAACGGAGTGGAATGTGGAATAGAATGTAGAATGGAATGGAATAGATTGTGTAATGTAATGGAGTGGAAAGTGGAATGCAATGGGTTGCAATGTGTAATTTAATGTGGAATGGAATGGAATTGAAAGCAGAATGGAATGGAATGGAATGTAGAAAGGAATGTGGAATGGAATGGAGTGTAATGTGGAATGGAAAGGAATGGAATGTGGAATGGAATGGAATGCAATCTGGAATAGAATGGAATGGAATGGAATGTGCAAAGGAATGTGGAATGGAATGTGGAAAGGAATGTGGAATGGAATGTTGAATGGAATTGAATTGGAATGGAAAGGATTGGAATGTGGATTGGAATGGATTGAAATGGAATGTGGAATGAAATTAAATGGAATGGAAAGTGAAATGGAATTTGGAATGGAATGTGGAATGGAATGAAATGGAATGTGGAATGCAATAGAATGGAATGTGGAATGGTAAGTGGAAACTAATGGAACATGGAAAGGAATATGGAATGGAATGTGGAAGGGAATGTGGAATGCAATGTGGAATGGAATGTGGAATGGAATATGGAAAGAAATGTAGCATGGAATGTGGAATGGAACGGAATTGAATGTGGAAAGGAACGGAAAAGAATGTGGAACGAAATGTGCAATGGAATATGGAATGAAACTTAGAATGGAACGTGGAAAGAATGGAATGGAACGTGGAAAGAAATGTAGAATTGAATGGAAAAGAATGTGGAATGGAATGTGCCATCAAATGTGGAATGGATTGGAAAAGAATGTGCAATGGAAGGTGGAGTTGAACGGAAAGAAATGTCGAACAGAAGGCAATGTAAAGCAAAATAGAATGCGGAATGGATTGGAATGGAATGTGGAATGGAATGCGGAAAGGAATGGAATGGAAAGTAGAATGGAATGTGGAATGGAAAGGACTGTAATATGGAATGGAATGTGGAATGGAAAGTGGAAGGGAATGGAATGGAAAATGGAACGGAATGGAATGGAATTGAATGTGGAATGGAATGGAATGCAATGTGGAATGGAAGGTGGAGTTGAATGGAAAGGAATCTGGAGTGGAATGTAATGGAAAGTGCAATGGAATGTGGAGTGGAATGGAATGTGGAATGGAATGGAATGGAATGTGGAATGGAAAAGACTGTAATGTGGAATGGAACGGAATGGAATGGAATGTGGAATGGAATGGAATGGAATGTGGAATGCAATGGAATGCAATGGAAAGTGGAATGGAATGTGGAATGGAATGGAATTGTATGTAAAATGGAATTGAATGGAACGTGTAATTGAATTGAATTGAACTGGGAAAGGAATGTGGAATGGAAAGTGGAATGGAATGTGGAATGGAATGGAATGGAATGTGGACTGGAATGGAATTTAATGTGGAATCGAATGGAATGGAACGTGCAATGGAATGTGGAATGAAATGTTGAATGGAACTGAACTTGGAATGGAATGGAATGGAATGTGCACTGGAATGGAATGGAATCGAATGTGGAATGGAATGGAATGGAATGGGGAATAGAATAGAATGGAATTGAATGTGCAAGGGAATATGGAATGGAATGAAATGGAATGTGGAATGGAATTGAACTTGGAATGGAATGGAATGGAAAATGGATTGGAATGGAATGGAATGGAACGTGGAATGGAATGGAATGGAATGGAATGTGGAATGGAACGGAATGCAATGGAATGTGGAATGGAACGGAATGCAATGGAATGTGGAATGGAATGGAATGCAATGTGGAAAGCAATGGAATGAGGAATTGAATGCAATTGAACAGGGAAAGGAATGTGGAATGGAAACTGGAATGGAATGTGTAATGGAATGCAATGGAATGTGGAAAGGAATAGAATGGAATGTGGAATAGAATGGAAGGAATGGAATGTGCAACGGAAAGTGGAATGGAATGTGGAATGGAATTGAACTTGGAATGGAATGGAATGGAATGTGGACTGGAATGGAATGGAATGTGGAATGTAATGGAATGGAATGGAAAGCGAAATGGAATTTGGAATGAAATGTGGAATGTAATGAAACGGAATGCGGAATGGAATAAAATGGAATGTGGAATGGAAACCGAAATGCAATGGAACAAAGAGTGGAATGTGGAGTGGAATGTGTAATGGAATGTGGAATGGTATGTGGAATGGAAATTGGGATGGAATATGGATTGAAATGTAGTATGGAATGAGGAATGGAATGGAATGGAATGTCCAAAGGAATGTGGAATGGAATGAAATTGAATGCGGAATGGAATGTGGAATGGAATGGAAAAAATGTGAAATCGAAAGAAATGGAATGTGGAATGTAATGTGGAAGGGAATGGAATGAAATTGAATGAGAAATGGAGTGGAATGGAATGTGGAATGTAACGTGCAAAGGAATGGATTGGAGTGGAATGTGGATTGGAATGTGGAATGGAATGGAAAGGATTGTGGAATGTAATGGGTTGCAATGTGGAATTGAATGCAGAATGGAGTGGAAGGGAATAGAATTGAAAGTGGAATGGAATGGAATGGAATGTGGAATAGAATGGGAATGGAATGGAATGCAATGTGGAATGGAAAGGATTGGAATTGAATGTGGAACGGAATTGAATGGAACGTGGAATGGAATGGAATGGAACGTGGAAATGAATAAAATTGAATGAGGAATGGAATGTGTAATGGAATGTGGAATGGAATGGAATGGAAGGTGGAAAGGAATGTGGAATAGAATAGAATAGAAGTAAATGTGCAATGGAATGTGGAATGGAATGTGGAATGGAATTGAATGGAATGTGGATTGGAATGGAATGGAATGGAATGTAGAATGGAATGGAATGGAATATGGAATGAAGTAGAATGGAATGGAACATAGAATTGAGTGGAATGGAATGGAACATTGAATGCAATGGAATGGAATGGAAGGTGGAATGGTGTGTGAAATGGAATGTGGAATGGAACGTAGAATGTAATGAAATGGAAGGTGGAATGGAATCTGGAATGGAAAGTGGAATGGAATGTGGAATGGAAAGGAATGGAATGCGGAATGGAATGGAAAGGAATGCGGAATAGAATGGAATGGAATGTGCAGTGGAATGTGGAAAGGAATGTGGAATGGAATGGAATGGAATGTGGAAGGGAATGTGGATTGGAATGGAAGGGAAAGGATTGTGGAATGGATTCGAATGGAATGGAAAGTGAAATAGAATGAAAAGGAACGTTGAATGGAATGGAATCGAATGTGGAATGGAGTGGAATGAAACGTGGAATGGAACGGAATGGAAGGTGGAATGGAACGTGCAATGGAACTAGGAATGGAATGTGGAATTGGATGTTCAATGGAATATCTTATGGAAAGTTTAAAGGAATGCAATGGAACGTGGAATTGAACGTGGAAAGGAATGGAATGGAATGTGGAATGGAAAGTAGAATGAAACATGTAAAGGAAAGTGGAAAGGAATGTGGAATGGAATGTGGAACGGAATGTGGAATGGAATGTGGAGGGGAATGGAATGGAATGGAATAGAATGTGGAATGGAACGTGCAGTGTTTCGTGGAATTGAGTGTGGAATGGATCGTGGAAAGGAATGTGAAATGGAATGTGGAATGGAATGAGGTATGGAATGGATTGGAATGTGGAATGGGATGGAACGGAATGTGGAATGGAATGCAATGGAATGTGGAATGGAATGGAATGGAACGTGGAATAGAATGTGGAATGGAATGGAATGCAACGTGAAATGGAATGTGGAATGGAATGTGGAATGGAAATTGGAATGGAACGTGGAATGGAATGGAAAGGAATGTGAAATAGATTGGAATGGAACGTGGAATGTAATATGGAATGGAAAGAGGAATGTGACGTGGAACGGAATGGAATGCAACTTGGAAAGGAATGTGGTAGAATGTGGAATGGAATGGATTAGAATGTGAAATGGAATGAATTGGAAAGTGGAATGGAATGGAATGAAACGTGGAATGGAATGTGGAATAGTAGGTGGAATGGATTTTTTAATGGAATTGAATGGAATGTGGAATAGAATGGAGCGGAATGAAATGTGGAATGGATCGTGGATTGGAGTGGAATGGAATGAGCAACGGAATGGAAAGGAATGTGTAATGGAATTGAAGGGAAAGGAAAGGAAAATGAAATAGTATGTGGAAGGGAATGTGAAATGGAAATTGGAATGGAATGTGGAATGGAATGAAATGGAACATGGAATGGAATGGAATGGAAGGTGGAATGGAATGGAATGGAACGTGGAATGGAACGTGGAATGGATCATGGAATGGAAAGAGGAATGGAATGAGGAATGTTATGTGGAATGGAATGGAATGGAATGGAATGTGGTATGAAATGTGGAATGGAATGGAATGTGGAATGGAATGTGGAATGAAATGCATTGAAATGAGAATGGAATGTGGAATGGAATGGCATGGAATATGGAATGGAATGTGGAATGGAATGGATTGGAATGCGAAATGGATTGTGGAATGGAATGTGGAATGAAAAGTGTAATGGAACGTGGAATTCATTGGAATGGAACTTGGTATAGAATGTGGAAAGTAATGGAAGGGAAAGTGGAATGAAATGTGGAGTGTAATGGAATGGAATGTGGAATGGAATGGAATGGAATGCGGAATGGAATGTGGAATGGAAAGGAATGTAATGAAGAATGGAATGTGGAATGGAATGTGGAATGGAAAGTGGAATGGAATGGAATGGAAAGTGGAATGGAACACGGAATGATACGTAAACAAATGTGGAAAGGACTGTGGAATGGAATTTGGAATGTATCATGGAATGCAATGAAAAGGAACGTGGAATGGAATGTAAAATGGAATGTGGACTGGAACGCGAAATGGAATGGAATGGAATGTGGAAGGGATGTGGAATGGAATGGAATGGAATGGAATGTGGAATAGAATGTGGAAAGGAATGTGTTATGGAATGTGGAATAGAACGGAATGGAATGTGGAATGGAATGTGAAATGGAATTTTGAATGGAATGGAAAGGAATGTGGCATGGAATGTGGAATGGAATGGAATGGAATGTGGAGAAGAATGTGGAATGGAATGGAATGGAAAGCCGAATAGAATGAATGCAATGGTAATGAATATGGCATGCAATGGAATGGAAAAGGGAATGCAATGTAGAATGGAATGGTATGGAATGTGGAATGGAATGTGGAATGGATCATGGAATGGAATGTGGAATGGAACAGAAAGAAATGTGGAATGGAATGGAAAAGAATATGGAATTGAATGTGGAGAAGAATGGAATGGAATCTGGAATAGAATGTGGAATGGAATGGAATGGAATGCGGAATGGAATGGAATGGAATGCTGTGGAAAGCGGAATGGAATGGAATGGAATGCTATGGAGAGTGGAACGGAATGGAATGCAATGTGGAATGGAATGGATCAGAACATGGAAAGTAACGTGGAATGGAATGCGGAATATGGAATTTAATGTGGAATTTAATGTGGAATGCACCGGAATGGAATGGAAGGGAATGTGGAATGCAAAGTAGAGTGGAATGTGAAATGGAATGTGCAATGGAATGTGGAATGAAATGTGGAATGGAACGGAAGGGAATGTGGAATGAAATGTGGAATGGAATGTATTCGAATGTGGAATAGAATGGAATGGAATGGAATGGAATGTGGAATGGAAGGTGGATAGGAATGTGGAATGGAATGTGGAATGTATTTTAATGCAATGTGGAATGGAAAGTGGAATGGAATGTGGAATTGATTGTGTAATGGAATGTGGAATGGAATGGAATGGAATGCAATGTGGAATGGAAAGTGCAACGGAAAGTGCAACGGAATGGAATGGAAAGTGGAATGGATATTGGAATGGAATGGAATGGAATGAAATGTGGAATGGAATGAAATGGAATGTGGAATGGAATGTGGAATGGAACGTGGAATAGAAGGAAATGGAATGGAATGGAATGTGGAATGCAATGAAACGGAAAGTGGAATGGAATGTGGAAAGGAATGTGGAATGCAACGGAATGAATTGTGGAATGAAATGTGTTTTGGAATGGAATGGAATGTAGAATGTAATGTAGTGGAATGTGGAATGGAATGTGGAATAGAATTTAATGGAAAGTGGAATGGAACGTGGAATGGAATGGAATGGAAGGCAATGGAATGTGGAATGTAATGGAAAGAAAGGAGGAATGGAATGTTGATTGAAATGGAATGGAATTTGGAACGGAATGGAACGGACTGCGGAATGAAATGTGGAATGGAATGTTGAATGGAATGGAATGGAGTGGAATGTGGAGTGGCAAGTGAATTGGAATGCAATGGAATGTGGAATGGAAAGTGGAAAGAAATGCAATGGAATGAGAATGGAATTTGGAATTGAATGGGTAATGCAATTTGGAATGGACTGTGGAACGGAATGTGGAATCAAATGTGGAAACGAAAGAGGAATGGAATGGAATGGACTTTGGAATGGATTGTGGAATGGAATGGAATGCAATGTGGAATGGAATGTGGAAAGGAATGTTTAATGGAAAGTGGAAACGAATGGATTGGAATGTGGAATGGAATGTGGAATGGAATGTGGAATGGAACGGAATATAATGTGGAATGTAACGTGTAATGGAATGCGGAATTGAAAGTGGAATGGAATGGAACGGAATATGGAAAGGAAGGTAGAATGGAACGTGGAAAGGAATGTGGAATGGTATGTGAAATCGAATGTGGAATGGAATGTGGAAGGGAATGTGGAGTGGAATGGAAGGGAATGGAATGGAATGAGGAATGGACCGTGCAATGTATCGTAGAATTGAATGTGGAATGGATCGTGGAATGGAAGGAGAAATGGAACGTGGAATGGAATATGGAATGGAACGTGAAATTGAATGGAATGGAATGTTGAATGGAATGTAGAATGAAATGGAATAGAATGTAGAATGGAATGTGGAATGTAATGGAATGCAAAGTGAAATGGAATCTGGAAAGGAAAGTGGAATGTAATGGAATGGAATGTGGAATGGAACGTGGAATGGAATGTGCAACGGAATGTGGAATGGAATGGAATGTAATATGGAATGGAATGTGGAATGGAACGGAATGTAATGTGGAATGGAATGTGAAATGGAATGCGGAATGTAATGGAATGGAATGTGGACTAAAACGAGGAATGGAATGGAATGGATGGTGGAATGGAACGTGGAATGGAATGTGGAATGGATCGCATAATGGAATGTGGAATAGTATTTGGAATGGAATGGAATGGAATCTGGTTTGGAATGTGGAATAGAATGTGGAATGGAATGTGGAATGGAATGTGGAAAATAGACTGAAATGCAATGGAATGGAATGTGGACTGAAACGAGGAATGGAATGGAATGGAAGGTGGAATGGAACATGGAATGCAATTTGGAAAGAAACGTGTAATGTAATTTGGAATGGAATGTTTAATGGAATGGAATGGAATCTAGAAAAGGAATGTGGAATGGAATGTGGAATGGACTGTGGAATGGAATGGAATGGGATGTAGAATGAAATGTGGAATGGAATGTGTAATGGAATGTCGAGTGGAGTGTGGCATGGAACCTGGAATGGAACATGGAAAGGAACGTGGAATGGGATGTTCAATAGAATATGGAATGGAAAGTTGAATGGAACGGAATGGAACGTGGAATTGAACGTGCAAAGGAATGTAATGGAATGTGGAATGGAAAGTAGAATGGAACGTGGAAAGGAATGTGGAATGGAACGTGGAATGGAACGTGGAAGGGAATATGGAGTGGAATGGAACGGAATGGAATGGGATGTGCAATGGAACGTGCAATGTATGGTGGAATTGAATGTGGAATGGAACGTGGAATGGAACATGAAATGGAATGTGGAAAGGAATATGGAATGGAACCTGAAATTTAATGGAATGGAATGTTGAAAGGAACGTGGAATGGAATGAAATGGAATGTGGAATGGAATGTGGAATATAATGGAATGGAACGTGGAATGGAATTTGGAAAGGAAAGAGGAATGAAATGGAATGGAATGTGGAATGGAAAGTGGAATGGAATGTGCAACGGAATATGGATTGGAATGGAATGGAATGTGGAATGGAATGTGTAATGGAACGGAATGTATTGTGGAATGGAATGTGGAATGGAATGTGGAAAGGAAAGTGGAATGTAATGCAATGGAATGTGGACTGAAACGAGAAATGGAATAGAATGGATGGTGGAATGGAACGTGGAATGGAACGTGGAATGGAACATGGAATGGAATGTGGAATTGAATATGGAATGGAACGGAATGGAATCCGGAATGGAATGTGGAATGGAATGTGGAATGGAATGTGGAATGGAATGTGGAAAGGAAAGTGGAATGTAATGGAATGGAAAGTGGACTGAAACGAGGAATGGAATGGAATGGAAGGTGGAATGGAACGTGGAATGGAACGTGGAATGGAATGTGGAATGGATTGTGGAATGGAATGGAATAGAATCTGGAATGGAATGTGGAATGGAATGTGGAATGAAATGTGGAATTTAAGGGAATGGGATGTGGAATGAAAGGTGGAATTGAATGTGTAATGGAAGGGAATGGGATGTAGAATGAAATGTGCAATTGAATGTGGAATGGAATGTGGAATAGAATATCGAGTGGAGTGTGTAATGGAATGTGGAATGGAACGCAATGGAAAGTCGAATGGAAAGTGGAATGGAATGTGGAAGGGAACTTGAAATGTAAGGGAATGGAATTTGTAATGGAACGTGGAATGAAATGGAGTGGAACATGGAATGGAACGTGGAATGGAACGTCGAATGGAATGGAATGGAACGTGGAACGTAATGTGAAATGGAATGTGGAAGTGAATGGAAAATGGAAAGGAATAGAATGGAATGTTTAATGGAATGCAATGGAATGTGGAATGGAATGGAATGGCATGTGATATGGAATGAAGAACGGAATGTGGAATGGAATGGAATGGAAATTGGAATGGAATGGAATGGAACGGGGATTGGAATGTGGAATGGAATGGAATGGAATGTGGAATGGAATTGAATGGAATGTGGAATGAAATGGAAAGGAGTGTGGAATGAAATTGAATGGAATGGAATGGAATTTGGGGTGGAATATGGAATGGAATGGAATGGAATGTGGAATGGATTTTGTAATGGAATGGAATGGAATGGAATGTGGCATGGAAAGTGGAATGGAATGGAATGGAATGTGGAATAGAACAGGGAATGGTATGGAATGGAAAGTGGAATGCAATGTGGCATGGAATGTGGAATGGAACGGAATGTAATGTGGAATGGACTGTGGAATGGAATGCAGAAATGTAAGTGGAATCAAAAGGAATGGAACGTGGAATGGAACGAGGAATGCAATGGAGTGGGATGTGGAATGGAATGCAATGGAATGGGATGTTGAATGGAATGGAATGGAATGTGGAATGGATTGTGGAGTGAAATTGAACGGAATATGGAAAGGAATATGTAATGGAATGGAATGGAAAGTGGAAAGTAACCTGAAATGCAATGGAATGCAAGGAGGAATGGAAAGTGGAATTTAATGTGGAATGTAATGTGGAATATAATGGAAGGGAATGCGGAATGCAATGGAGAAGAATGTTGAAAGGAATCTGGAATGGAATGCAATGGCATTAGGAATGGAACGTAATGTAATGTGGAACGGAATGTGGAATGGAATGTGGAATGGAATGGATTGGAATGTTGAATGGAGTGAGGAAAGGAATGGAATGGAATGCTGAAAGGAATGGAACGGAATGTGGAATGGAATATGGAATGGAATGTGGAATGGAAAGCAATGTAAAGTGGAATTGAATGTGGAATGTAATGTGGTATGGAAAGGAATGTAACGTGGAAAGGAATGTGGAAACGAAAGTGGAATTTAATGGAATGGAATGTGGAATGGAACGTGGAATGGAATGGAAAGGAAGGTTGAATGGAATGTGGGAAGGAATGTGGAATCAAACGGAATGGCATGTGGAATGGAATGGAATGGAATGTGGAATGAAATGGAATAGAACATGGAATAGAATATGGAATGGAATGTGGAAAGGAATGTGGAATGGAATGGAATGGAATGTGGAATGAAATGAAATGGAATGTGGAATGGAATGTGGAAGGAAATGCAATGGAAAGTGGATTGGAATAAGGAATGGAACGTGGAAACGAAGGTGAAATAGAACGTCAAATGTAATGGAATGGATTGTGGAATGGAGTGGAATGTAATGTGGAATGGAATGTGAAATGAAATGTAGAATGGAATGTGGAATGGAACGTGGAATGGAATGGAATGGAATTTGGAATGGAATGCGATGGAATGTGGAATGGAATGTGAAATGCAATGTTGAAAGGAATGGAATTGAATGTGGAAAGGAATGGAATGGAATCTCGAATGGAATGTGGAATGGAATGTGAACTGGAACTTGGAATTGAATGGAATGGAATGTGGAATGGAATGGAATGGAATGTGGAAAGGAATGTGGAATGGAATGTGTAATGCAATGTGGAATGGAATGTGGAATGAATGTGGAATGGAACGGAATGGAATGTGAAAGGTAATGTGGAATGTAAAGGAATGGATTGTGGAATGGAATGGAATGGAATACGGAATGGAATGTGGAACGGAGTGTGGAATGGAATGTGGAAAGGTATGTGGAATGGAATGGAATGGAATGTGAAATGGAATGGAATGGAATGTGCAATGGAATGTGAAATGGAATGGAATGGAATGTGGAATGGAATGTGGAAAGTAAGGTGGAAAGGAATGTGGAATGCTACGGAATGGAACGTGGAATGGAATGTGGAAAGGAGTGTGGAATGGAATGTGTAATGGAATGCGGAAAGGAATGTGAAAAGGAATGTGCAATGGAACGGAATGCGATGTGGAATGGAATGTGCAATGGAGTGTGGAATGGAATGTGGAATGAAACAGAATGGTATGTGGAATGGAATGTGGAATGGAATGTGGATTGGAGTGTGGAATGGAATGTGTAATGCAACAGAATGCAATGTGTAATGGAATGTGGAATGGAATGTGTAATGCAATGTCAAATATAATGCACTGGAAAGTGTAATTGAACGTGGAATTGAATGGAATACTACATGGAATGGAAAGTGTAATTGAATGTGGAATGGACTGTGGAATGTAATGTGGAATGGAATGTGGAAGGGAATGGATTTGAATGTGGAATGGAATGTGAAAAGGATTGGAATAGAATGTGAAATGGAATGTGGTTTGGATCTTGGAGTGGAACGTGCAATGCAACGTGGAATGGAATGGAATGGAATGTGTAATTGAATGTGGAATTGAATGGAATGGAATGTGGAATGGACTGGAATTGAAAGTGGAATGGAATGGAATGGAAGATGTAATGAAATGTGGAAAGGAAAGGGCAATGCAAAGGAATGCAATGTCGAATGGGACGTGGAAAGAATTGACTGGACCTTGGAATGGAGAGTAGAAAGGAAAGTGCAATTGAATGGAATATAACGGGGAATGGAACGGAATGGAATGTGGAATGGAATGGAATGGAATGTGGAATGGAATGTGGAACGGAACATGGAAAAGAATGTGGAATGAAACGGAATGGAATGTGGAATGGAGTTTGAAATGGAATGTGGAATGGATTGTGGATTCAATGTAAATTGGAATCTGGGAGAGAATGTAATGGAATGTGGAATGGAACGTGAAATGGAATGGAATTCAATGTGGAATTGAACGTGAAATGGAATGAAATCTTAAGTGTAATGCAATATGGAAAGGAACGTGCAATGGAATGGAAAGGAACGTGGAACGGAATGTGGAATGGAATGTGGAAAGAATGGAATGGAATGTGGAATGGAATAGAAAGGTATGGGGAATGGAATGGAATGGAATATGGAAGGGAATGTGGAACGGAATGTGGAATGGAATGTGGAAAGTAATGTGGAAAGAAATGTGTAATGGAACGGAATGGAATGTGAAATGGAATGGAATGGAATGTGGAATGGAATGGAATGGAATGTGGAATGGAATGGTGTGGAAATTGGATTGGAATGTGGAATGGATCGCGGAATGGAACGTTGAATAGAATGCCGAATGGATTGGAATGGAATGTGGAATGGAATAGAATGGAATGTGGAATGGAATGTGGAATGGAATGGAATGCAATGTGGAATAGAATACGAAAAGCAATGCGCAATTAAATCTGGAATGGAATGTGAAATTGAATGTGGAATGGAAAGTGGAATGGAATGGAATGGAATGTGGATGGAAATGAGGAGTGGAATGGAGTGAAATGTGGAATGGAATGTGGAATGGAAAGTGGAATGGAATGTGGAAAAGAATGTAATGGAGTGGAATTTATTGTGGAATGGAATTTGGATTGGATGTGGAATGGAATACGGAATGGAACGTGGAATGGAATGTGGATTGGATGTGGAATGGAATACGGAATGGAACATGGAATGGAACGTGGAATAGAATCGAATGGAACGTGTAATGCAATGTGGAATGGAATGGAATGTGGAATGAAAAGTGGAATGTAAGCTGGAATGAAATGTGGAATGGAATGGAATGGAATGTGGAATGAAATGTGTAATGGAATGGAATGGAATGTGGAATGGAATGTGTAATGGAATGGAATTGAATGTGGCATAGAATGGAATGAAACGTAGAATTGAATGTGAAATGGAATATGGAGTGGAACGTGGAATGGAATGTGAAATGGAATGTGGAATTTAATGGAATGCAATACGGAATGCAATGTGGAATGTAATGGGTAATGGAATGAGGAATGTAATGGAATGGAAAGTGGAATCGAACAGAATGGAATGTTGAATGAAATGTGGAATGGAACGGAATGGAATGTGGAATGGAATGGAATGTGGAATGGATTGTTTAATGGAATGGGGAATGCAAAGGAAAGGAATGTGGAATGGAATGTGCAATGGAATGGAATGGTATGTGGAATGGAATGTGGAATGGAATATGGAATGGAGTGTGCAATGGAACGTGTAATGGAATGTGGAATGGAATATGGAATGGACTGTGGAATGGAAAGTGCAATAGATTGAAATGGATTACAGAATCGAATGGAATGGAATAGTATGGAATATGGCATGGATTGTGGATTGGAATGGAATGGAATGCTATGGAATATGGAATGGAATGGAATGGAATGTGGAATTTAACGTGTAAAGGAACAGGGAATGGAACATGGAATGGAACATGGAATGGACGGTGGAATGGAATGGAATGGAACGTGGAATGGAATGTGGAAAGGAATGGAATGGAAAGTGAAACAGAATGTGAGATGGAATTGAGTGGAGTATGGAATGGAATGTGGAATGGAAAGTGGAATAGAATGTGGAATGGTAAGTGGAAAGGAATGTAGAATGGAATTCTATGGAATGTGTAATGGAATGGATTGGAATGTGGAATAGAGTGGAATGGAATGGAATGCAATGGGGAATAGAATGGACTGGGATGGAATGTGGAAAAGAATGGAATGGAATGGAATTTGGAATGCAATGTAATGGAATGTAATGACAAATTGAATGAAATGGAATGTGGAAAGAACGGAATGGAATGGGGAATGGAATGTGGAATGTAATGGAATGGATTGTGGAATGGAATAGAATGGAATGTCGAATATAATGGAATGGAATGGAATGTGGAATGGAATGTGGAATGCAATGAAAAGGAACGTGGAATGGAATGGAATGGAAAGTGGAACGGAATGGAATGGAATGTGAAACGTAATGGAACATGGAATGGAATGGAATGGAATGTGGATAGGAATGGATTGGAACATGTAATGGAATGGAATGAAATGGAATGGAATGTGAAAAGGAATGTTTAATGGAAAGTGAAATGGAAGGTGGAGTGGAAAGCCGAATGGAATGAAATGGAAAGAGGAAAGTGAAGGAATGGATCATGCAACGGAATGGAATGGAACTTGGAATGGAACGTGGAATGGAATGTGGAATGAAACATGGAATGTAATGGCGTGGAATGTGGAATGGAATGTGGAATGGAATGCAATGGAATTTGGAATAGAATTAGGAATGGAATGGAATGGAATGTGGCAGGAATGTGGAATGTAATGGGGAATGGATTGTGGAATGAAATGTGGAATGGAATATGTAATGGAAAGGAATAAAATGTAGAATGTCAGGTGGAGTGGAATGTGGAATGGAACGTGGAATGGAACGTGGAATGGAATGGAATGGAGGTTGGAATGGAATGTAGAATGGAAAGGAATGGAATGTGGAATGGAATGTGCAATGGAATGTGGAAAGGAATGGAATGAAATGTCCAATGGAATGTGGAGTGAAATGGAATGGAATGTGGAATGGAATGCAATGGAATGTTTAATGGAATGTTGAGAGGAATGTGGAATTGAATGTGGATAGGAATGGAATGGAATGGGGAATGGAATGTGGAATGTAAAGTGGAATGGAAAGGAATGCACTTTCGAATGTAATGAGGAATGGAATGTGGAATTGAAAGTGGAATGGAATGGAATGGAATGCAGAATGGAATGTGGAATGGAATGGAATGGAACGTGGAGTGGAACGTGGAATGCATCGCGGAAGGGAACGTGCAATGGCATGAAATGTGGAATGGAATGGAATGGAATGCAGAATGGAATGTGAAATGGAATGCGGAATGGAATGCTGAATGGATAGTGGAATGGAAAGGAATGGTATAGAAAGTGGAATGGAATGGAATGGAATGTGTAATGGAATGTGGAAAGGAACGTGAAATCGAACTTGGAAATTAATGGAATGCAACGTGGAATGGAATGGAAGGGAACGTGCAATGGAATGTGGGATGGAATGGAATGGAATGTGGAAGGGAATGTTGAATGAAAGGTGGAATGGATTGGAATGGAATGTGGAATGGAATGGAATGGAATGTGAAATGGAATGTGGAAGGAAATGTGAAACGGAATGTGGAATGGAACGTAGAATGGAACGTCGAATGCAATGGAATTTAATATGGAATGGTAGGTGGAATGGAACGTCAAATGAAACGGAATGGAATGTGTAATGGAATGTGAAATGGAATGGAATGGAATTTGGAATAGAATGTGGAATTGAATGTGGAATGTGAATGGAATGTGGAATGTGCAATAGAATGTGGAATGGAAGGGATTGGAATGTGGAATAGAATGTGGAATGGACTGGAATGAAATGAGGAGTGGAATTTTGAATGGAAGGCGGAGTGGAATGCGGAATGTAATGGAATGGAATGTGGAATGGAAAGGAATTGAATGTGGAATGGAATATGGAATGGAATGTGCAATGCAATGGAATGGATTGTGAAATGGAATTGAATGGAATGGTATGGAATATGGCATGGATTGTGGATTGGAATGGAATGGAATTGTATGGTATATGGAAAGGAATGGAATCGAATGTGGAATAGAATGGACTGGAAGGAAATGTGGAATGGAATGTGGAATGGATCATGGAATGGAATGGAATGGAATGAGCAACGGAATGGAAAGGAATGTGAAATGGAATGGAAGGGAAAGGAAAGGAAAATGAAATAGAATGTGGAACGGAATGTGAAATGGAAAATGGAACGGAATGAAATGGAACGTGGAAGGGAATGGAATGGGATGTGCAATGGAATATGGAATGGAACGGAATGTAATGAAGAATGGAATGTGGAATGGAAAGTGGAAGGTAAAGTGGAATGGAAAGGAATGGAATGTGGAATGGAACATGGAAGAAAATCGAACAGAACGTGGGATGGAAAGTGGAATGGAATGTGGAATGGAATGTTTAATGGATTGTGGAATGGAATGCAGTGGAATGTGGAATGGAATGTGGAATGCAGTGTGGAATGGAATGGAATGCAACAAGGAATGCAATATGGAATGTAATGGAATGGAACTTGGAAGGAAATCTGGAATGGAACGTGGAAAGGAAAGTAGAATGCAATTGAATGGAACGTGGATTTGAATGGGGAACGGAAAGTGGAATAGAAAGTGAAATGGAATGTGAAATGGAATGCTGAATGTAAAAGAATGGAATGTGGAAAGTAATGGAATGGAATGGGGAATGGATTGGAATGGAATTTGGACTGGAATGTTATGCAATGGAATGGAATGTGGAATGGAAGTTGGAATAGAACGTGGAATGGAGTGAAAAGGAAACTCGAATGGAACGTGGAATGGAAGGTGGAATGAAACGTGGAAAGGAATGGAATAGAAGGTGGAATGGAATGTGGAATGGAATGTGGAATGGAATGGAGTGAAATGTGGAAAGGAATGTAATGGAATGTGGAATTGAATGCGGAAGGGAATGGATTGGAATGTGGAATGGAATTAGGAAAGCAATGAAATGGAATGTGGAAGGGAATGTGGAATCGAATTTGGAATGTAATGTGGAATGGAATGGAAAGGAATGTGGAAAGAATGTGTAATGGAATGGAATGGAATGTGGAAGGGAATGTGGAATGTTATGTGGAATGGAATGTGGAAAAGAATGGAATGGAATATGGAAGGGAATGTGGAATGAAATGCAGAAAGTAATGTGGAAAGCATTGGAATGGATTGAGGAATGGAATGTGGAATTGAATGTGGAATGGAATTGAATGGAATGTGGAATGCAATATGGAATGGAATGGAATGGACTGAGGAAAGGAATGTGGAACGGAATGTGGAACATAATGTGGAATATAATGCAATGGAAAGTGGAATGGGATGTGGAATGGAATGGAATGGAATGTCTAATGGAATGTTTGAAGGAATGGAATGGAATGTGGAATGCAATATGCAATAGAATGTGGAATTGAATGGAATGGAATTTTGAATTGAGTGTGGAATGGAATGGAATGGCATGTCAAAAGGAATATGGAATGGGATGTGTAATGGGATGTGGAATGGAATGTGGAATGTAACGTGGAACTGAATGTAGTATAGAATGGAATTTAATGTGGAATAGAATATGGAATGGAATGGAATGGAATGTGGACTGTTATGTGGAATAGAATGTGGAATGCAATCTGCAATGGAACGTGTTATGGAACAGAAGGGCATTTGGAATCAAATTTGGAACGGAATGTGGAATGTGTCGTGCAATGGAATGGAATGGTTTGTTGAATGGAACGTGGAATGGAATGGAATGAAACGTGGAATGGAATGTGCAATGGAATGTGGAATGAAATGTGGAATGGAAAGTATAACGAAATATGCAATGGAATGTGGAATGGAAATTGGAATGGAATGGAATGGAAAGTGGAATGGAATGTGGAATGGAATGTAAAGAAAAGTGGAAAGGATTGTGGAATGGAATTTGAAATGGATCGTGGAATGCAATGGAAAGGAAAGTGGAATGGAATGTGGAATAGAATGTGGACTGGAACGTGGAATGGAATGGAATGGAATGTGAAATGAATGTGGAATGGAATGGAATGTGGAATGGAATGTGGAATGGAATGTGTTATGGAATCTGGAATAGAATGGAATGGAATGTGGAATGGAATGTAAAATGGAATTTGGAATGGAATGGAATGGAACGTGGCATGGAATGTGGAATGGAATGGAATGGAATGTGGAGTAGAATGTGGAATGCAATAAAATGGAAAGTGGAATGGAATGAATGCAATGGTAAGGAATATGGCATGAAATGGAATGGAAAATGGAATGCAATGTAGAATGGAATGGTATGGGATGTGGAATGGAACGTGGAATGGAACCTGGAATGGAATGGAATGAAACGTGGATTGGAATGCAATGGAATATGGAATTGAATGTGGAGAGGAATGGAAGGGAATCTGGAATAGAATGTGGAATGGAATGGCATGGAATGCGGGATGGAATGGAATGGAATGCTATGGAAAGTGGAATGGAATGGAATGCAATGTGGAATGGAATGGAATGGAACATGGAATGGAACGTGGAATGGAATATGGAACGTGGAATTTAATGTGGAATTTGATCTGGAATGGACAGGAATGGAATGGAAGGGAATGTGGAATGAAGAGTGGAATGGAATGTGTAATGGAATGTGGAATGGAATGTGGAATGAAATGTGGAATGGAATGTGGAATGAAATCTGGAATGCAGTGGAATGGAAAGTGGAAGGAAATGTGGAATGGAATGGATTGGAAAGTGGAATAGAATGGAATGGAATGTAATGGAATCCAGAATGGAAGGTGGAAAGGAATGTGGAATGGAATGTGGAATGGAATGTGGAATGAAATGTGGAATGGAATGGAATGGAACGTGGAATGAAATGTGGAATGGAATGGATTGGAATGTGGAATGGAATGTGGAATGGACTTTAATGGAATGTGGACTGGAAAGTGGAGTGGAATGTGGAATGGAACGGAATGGAAGGCGGAATGGAATACGGAATGGAGTTTGGAATGCAAGTTGGAATGGAATGCAATGGAGTTTTGAACGGAACGTGGAATGGAAAGTGGAAAAGAATGGAATGGAATGGATGGTGAAATACAATGTGGAATGGAACTTGAAATGGAAAGGAATGGAAGGTGGAATGGAACCTAGAATGGAACATGGAAAAGAATACAGAAATCAACGTGGCATGGAATGTGGAATGGAATGTGCAATGGAATGGAATTGAATGTAGAATAGAATGTGGAATTGAGTGTGTAATGGAACGTGGTATGGAATGGAATGTGGAAAGGAACGTGCAATGGAAGAAGGAATGGAATGGAATTGAATGTGCAATGGAACGTGGAATGGAATGGAATGGAATGGAATGTGGAATGGAATGAAATGGAATGTGGAATGGAATGTGGAAGGGAATGTGGAATGGAATGGAATGAATTGTGGAATGAAATGTGTTTTGGAATGAAAGGGAATGTGGAATGGAATGGACAGGAATGTGGAATGCAATGGACTGGAATGTGGAATGGAATGTGGAATAGAATTTAATGGAAAGTGGAATGGAACGTGGAATGGAATGGAAAGGAATGGAATGGAATCGAATGTGGAATGGAATGTGGAATGGAATGTGGATTGGAATGGAACGAAATGTGGAATGTAATGGAATGCAAAGTGAAATGGAATCTGGAAAGGAAAGGGGAATGGAATGGAATGGAATGTCGAATGGAATGGAATGTAATATGGAATGAAATGTGGAAAGGAAAGCAATGTAATGTGGAATGGAATGTGGAATGGAATGTGGAATGGAATGTAATGATGATTGGAATGGAATGGAATTTGGAATGGAATGTGGAATGGAATGTGGAATGGAATGTGCAAGGGAATGGAATGGAATGTGGACTAAAACGAGGAATGGAAGGGAATGGAACGTGGAATGGAACATGAAATGTAATGTGGAACGGAACATATAATGGAATGTGGAATTGTGTGTGGAATGGAATGGAATGGAATCTGGTATGGAATGTGGAATGGAAAGTGGAATGAAATGTGGAAAGGAGAGTGGATTGCAATGGAATGGAATGTGGACTGAAACGAGGAATGGAATGGAATGGAAGTTGGAATGGGACATGGAATGGGATGTGGAATGAAAAGTGTAATGTAATACGGAGTGGAATGTTTAATGCAATGGAAAGTAATCTGGAATGGAAAGTGGAATGGAATGTGAAATGGATTGTGGTATGGAATGGAATGGGATGGAGAATGAAATGCGGAATGGAATGTGTAATGGAATGTCGAGTGGAGTGTGGAATGGAACGTGGAATGGAACATGGAATGGAACGTGGAATGGGATGTTCAATGGAATATGGAATGGAAAGTTGAATGGAATGGAATGGAACATGGAATTGAACGTGGAAAGGAATATAATGGAATGTGGAAAGGAACGAAGAATGGAACGTGGAAAGGAATGTGGATTTGAACGTGGAATGGAATGCGGAATGGAATGTGGAATGGAATGTAGAATGGAATGTGGAATGGAATGTGGAGTGGAATGCAATGCAATGGAATGTGGAATGGAACCTGCAATGTATGGTGGAATTGAATGTGGAATGGAACGTGCAATGTATGGTGGAATTGAATGTGGAATGGAACGTGGAATGAAACGTGAAATGGAATGTGGAATGGAATGTGGAATGGAAAATGGAATGGAACGTGAAATTTAATGGAATAGAATGTTGAATGAAACATGGAATGGAATGGAATGGAAAGTGGAATGGATTGTGGAATATAATGGAATGGAATGTGGAATGGAATCTGGAAAGGAAACTGGAATGAAATGGAATGGAATGTGGAATGGAACGTGGAACGGAATGTGCAACAGATTATGGATTGGAATGGAATGAAATGTGGAATGGAATGTGGAATGAAATGGAAAGCAGTGTGAAAAGGAATGTGGAATGGAATGTGGAAAGGAAAGTGGAATTTAATGCAATGGAATGTGGACTGAAAGGAGAAATGGAATAGAAAGGAAGGTGGAATCGAACGTGGAATGGAACTTGGAATGGAACGTGGAATGGAATGTGGAATGGAATGTGGAATGGAATGGAATGTAATCTGGAATGGAATGTGGAATGGAATGTATAATGGAATCTGTAATGGAAAGCGGAAAGGAAAGTGGAATGGAATGGAACGGAAGGTGGACTGAAACGAGGAATGGAATGGAATGGAAGGTGGAATGGAACATGGAATGGAACGTGGAATGGAATGTGGAATGGAATGTGGAATGGAATGGAATAGAATCTGGAATGGAACGTTTAATGGAACGTGGAATGGAATGTGGAATGGAATGGAATGTGATGTAGAATGAAATGTGGAATGGAATGTTTAAGGGAAGGGAATGGATTGTGGAATGGAATCGAATGGAATGTGGAATGGAATGGGGAATGGAGTGTGAAATGGAATGTGTAATGGAATGTGGAACGGAAAGTGGAATGTAATGGAATGGAGGGTGGACTGAAACGAGGAATGGAACAGAATGGAAGATGGAATGGAATGTGGAATGGAACGTGGAATGGAATGGGGAATGCAATGTGGAATGGAATGGAAGAGAATCTGGAATAGAATGTTTAAAGGAATGTGGAATGGAATGTGGAATGGAATGGAATGGGATGTAGAAAGAAATGTGGAATGTAATGTGGAAGGGAAGGGAATGGATTGTGGAATGGAATGGGGAATGTAATGCAGTGCAATGGGGAATGGAATGTGGAATAGTAAGTGGAATATAATGGAATGGAACGTGGAATGCAATGTGGCATGTATAGTGAAATGCAATGGATTGAAGTGTGGAATGGAATGTGGAATGGAATGGAAAGGAACGTGGAATGGAAAGTTTACCGGAACGTGATTTGGAACATGGTATGTAATGCGGAATGGAATGGAATGGAATTGAATGTTTAATGGAATGGAATGGAATGTGTAATGGAATGTGAAATTGAATGTGGAATGGAATGTTGAATGGAATGCAAAGGAATGTGGAATGGAATGTGGAAGGGAACAAGGAATGGAGTGCAATGGAATTTGAAATAGAATGTGGAACAGAATGTGGAATGGAATGTGGAATGGAATGGAATGGAATTGAATGTGGAAAGGAATGTGGAAGATTCTGTGCAATGGGACGTGGAATGGAATTGAATGGAATGTGGAAAGGAATGGATTTGAATATGGAAAGGAATGTGGCAGGGAATGCAATGGAATGTGGAATGGAACGGAATGGATTATGGAGTAGGATGTGGAATGGAATGTAGAAAGGAATGGAATGGAATGTGGAATGGAATGTGGAATGGAGTGTGGAATGCAATGTCGGTTGGAATGGAATGCAATGTTGAATGTAATGGAATGGAATGTGGAATGGAATGTGGAAAGGAATCGAATGGAAACGAATGGAATGTGGAATGGAATGTGGAATGGAATGTGGAGTGGAAATTTGAATGGAATGTGGAATAGAATGTAATAGAATGGAATTTATTGTGGAATGGAATGTGGAATGGAACGTGGAATGTAAAATGTAATGGAACGGAATGGAATGTGGAATGCAATGTGGAATGAAATATGGAATGGGACGTGGAATGCAATGGAATGGAATGTGGAATGGAAATTGTAATGGTATGGAATAGAACGCGCAATGCAACGTGGAATGGAAAATGGAAATGAACGGGGAATGGAAAGTGAAATGGAAAATGGAACGGAATGTGCAATGGAATGTGGAATGGAAGGTGGAATGGTACGTTAAAGGGAATGTGGAATGGAATGTGGACTGGAACGTGGAATGGAATGGAATGAAACGTGGAAAGGAATGGGATGGAATGTGGAATGGAATGGAATGGAATGTGGAATGGAATGCGATGGAAAGTGGAATAGAATGGAATGGAATGTGGAATGGAATGGAATGGAAAGTGGAATAAAATGTGGAAAGGAATGTGGATAGGAATGGAACGAAATGAGGAATGCAATGGCATGGAATGTGGAATAGAAGAGAATGGAACGGAATGGAATGCGGAATGGAATGGAATGGAATGTGTAATGCAATGGAATGGAATGGAATGAGGAATTGAATGGAATGGAATGTGGAATGGAATGGAATAGAATGTGGAATGCAACGGAATGGAACGTGGAATAGAATGTGGAATGGAATGTGGAATGCAATGTGGAATGTAATTGAATGGAATGTGGAATGAAGTGGAAGGGAATGTGGAACAGAATGGAATAGAATGAAATATGGAATAGAATGGAATGCAATGGAATGGAATACGGAATGTAATGGAAAGGAATGTGGAAAGCTATATAGTGGAATGCAATGTTAAATTGAATGGAATGGATTGTAGAATGGAAAGGAATGGAATGTGGAATGGAATGGAATGGAACGTAAAAGAGAATGTGGCATGCTATTTGGAATGGAATGCGGAATGGAATGGAATGGAACGTAAAAGAGAATGTGGCATGCTATTTGGAATGGAAAGGAATGGAATGTGGAACGGAATGTAATGGATTGTGGAATAGAATGGAATGGAACGGAATGCGGAATGGAATGTAAAGGATTGTGGAATAGAATGCAATGGAATGGAATGAGAAATGGAATGAGGAATGGAATGTGGAATGGAATGTGGAATGGAATGGAATGGAATGTGGAATGGAACAGAATGGAATGTGAAATGGAATGTAACGTGTAATGAAATGGAATTCAATGTGGATTGGATTGGAATGGAACGTGTAATTGAATGGAGTGGAATGGAATGGAAAGTGAATTGGAATTTGGAATGGAATGTGAAATGGAATGCGGAATGGAATGTGGAATGGAAAGTGGAATGAATTGTGGAAAGGAATGTGTAATGGAACGGAATGGAATGTGGAATGGGATGTGGAATGGAGTGTGGAATGGAAAGTGGAATGGAACGGCATGGAAAGTGTAATTGAAACTGGAATGGAATGTGGAATGGAATATTGAATGCAGTGTGGAATGGAATGTGGAATGGAAAGGAATGGAGTGTGGGGAAAAATGACGAATGGAACGGAATGGAATTTGGAATAGAATGTAGAATGGAACGTGAAATGGAGTGGAATTGAATGTAGAATTGAACGTGCAAGGGAAAGTAATGAGACATTGAATTGAAAGTGGAATGGAACGTGGAATGGAATAGAATGCAACATGAAATGGAATGTGGAATTTAATGTGTAAAGGAATGGAATGGAATGTAGAATGGAATGGAATAGGGAATGGAAAGGAAAGGAATATGAATTGGAATGTGGAATGGGATGCAAAATGGAAACAGGAATTGAATGTGGAATGGAATGGATGTAAGGTGGAATGAAATGGAATGGAAGGAGGAATGGAAGGTGGAATGGAACGTGGACAGCAACGTGGAATGGAAGGTGTAATGCAATGAAATGCAATGTGGAATGGAGAGGAAGGCAACGTCTAACCAAATGTGGAATGGAAAGGAATGGAATATTTAATGGAATGAGGAACAGAATGTGGAATGGAATTTAATGGAATGTGGAATGGAATGGAATGGAGCGTGGAATTAAATGGAATGGAACGGAATGTGAAATGGAATGTGGAATGGAACGCGGAACGGCATGAAATGGGATGTAGAAAGGAATAGAATGGAATGTGCAATGGAATGGAATGGAACATGGAATGGAAGGTGGAATGGAATGTGGAATGGAGAGTGGAAAGGAATGTGGAATGGAAAAGAAGGCAATGTGGAACGGAATGTGAAATGTAATTTAAAACAATATTCAAACGAATATGGAAGAGAATGTGGAAGGGAAAGTGGAAAGGAATGCAATAGAATGTGGAATTGAATGTGAAATAGAAAGTGGAAAGGAAGGGAATGGAAAGTGAAATGGAATATGGAATGGAACGTGGAATGGAAAGTGGAATGGAAAGGAAGGGAACGTGGAATGGAATGTGGAATGGAATGGAAAGGAATGTGAAATGGAATGTAGAACGGAATGTGGAATGGAATGGAATGGAATGGAATGTGAAATGGAACGTGGAATAGAACACGAAATGGAACGTGGAATGGAATGTGAAATGGAACGTGGAATGGAATGTGGAATGGAATGAACTGGAGAAAGGAATGGAATGGAATGGAACATAGAATTTAATGGAAAGAAAATTGGAATGGAATGGAATAGAATGTGGAAAGGAATGGAATGGAATGTGGAAAGGAATTGAATGGAATGTTGAATGGAATGAAATGTAATGTGGAAAAGAATGTTAAATGGAATGTGGAATGGAAATGAATGCAATGTGGAATGGAATGGAATGGAATGGAATGTGGAATGGAATGGAATGGAAAGTGGAATGGAATGTGGAATGAAACATGTAATGGAAAATGCAAAGGAACATGGAATGGGACGTGGAATGGATTGAGTAATGGAATGGAATGGAATGTTAAATGGAAGGGAAAGGAATGCGGAATGGAATGTGGAATGGAATGTGGAATGCAATGTGGAATGGAATGGAATGGAACGTGAAATGGAAAGAAATGGAATGCAATACGGAATGGAATGGAATGGAATGTGAAATGTAATGGAATGGAATTTGGAATGCAATGGAACTGAATGTGGAATTGAATGGAATTGAATGCGGAATGGAATGGATGGAATGTGGAATGGAATTATATGAAATAGAATTTGGACTGGAATTTAGTGGAATGGAAGGGAATGTGGAACGGTATGCAATGGAATGGAATGTGGAACGGAATGTGGAATGTAATGGAAAGAAATGTGGAATGGAATATGGAATGGATTATTGAATGTTATGTGGAATGGAGTGGAATGGAATGTGGAATGGAATGGAATGGAATGTGGAATGTAATAGAATTGAATAGAATGTGGAATGAAATGGAAAGGAATGAAACAGAAAGTGGATTGGAATGGAATGGAATGTGAACGGAATGGAATGTGTAATGGAATGGAATGTGTAATGGAGTGTGGAATTGAAATGAATGGAATGTGGAATGGAATGCTCAATGGAATGTGGAATGGAATATTTTGGAATGTGGATTGGAATGTGGAATGGAACGTTGAATGGAAAGGAATGGAATGTGGAATGGAATGTAGAATGGAAAGTGGAATGGAATGGAATGGAATTTGGAATGGAATGTGGAATGGAATGTGGAAAGGAACGTGGAATGAAAGGTGAAATGGAATGGAATCGAATGTGGAATAGAATGCGGAATGGAATGGAATGGAATGTGCAATTCAATTTGGAATGGAATGGAAAGGAATGAGGTATGGAATGGAACGTGGAATGGAATGTGGAATGCAACGGAATGGAATGGGAATGAAATGTGGAATGCAATGAATTGCAATTTGGAATGGAATGTGGAATGGAATGGAATGCAATGAGGAATGGAATTTGCAAAGGAATGCGGAATGGAACGTGGAATGGAAGATGGAATGCAATGGAATGGAATGTGGAATGGAATGTGGAATGGAAAGGAATGTGGAATGGAATGTAATGTTTAAATGGAATGGAATGGAACGTGGAATTTAATGTGTACCGTAATGGAACACTATGTTGAATGGAATGTGGAATGGAATGCGGAATTGAATGGAATTGAATGTGGAATGGAATGGAATGTGCAATGGAAAGGAATGTTTAAATGGAATGGAATGGAATGTGGAATGGAATGTGTACTGGAATGGAGCACTATGTGGAATGGAATGAGGAATGGAATGGAATGGAATGGAATGTTTAATGGAATGTTCAATGGAATGTGGAATGGAATGTGGAATGGAATGTTCAGTGGAATGTGGAATGGAATGTTTAATGGAATGTTCAATGGAATGTGGAAAGGAATGTGGAAAGGAATGTGGAATGGAATGTGCAATGGAATGTGGAATGGAACGGAATGGATTGCAGAATGGAATATGGAATGGAAAGTGGAATGGAAAGTGGAAAGGTTCGTGGAATGGAATGTGGGATGGAATATGGAATGGAATGGAATGGAATGTGGAATGGAACATGGAATGGAACGTGGAATGGAATGGAATGGAACGAATAATGGAATGTGGAATGGAATGGAACGAGATGTGTAAGGGCATGGAATGGAGTGTGCAATGCAAAGGAATGAAATGAAGAATGGAACATGGAAGAGAACGTGGAATGCAACGTGGAATGCAATGTGAAATGGAATGGAATTCAATGTGAAATAGAATGGTATGAAATGTGGAAAGGAATGAAGTGGATTGGAATGTGGAATGGAATGGAATGGAATGGAATGTGGAATGGAATGGAATGGACTCTAATGGAATGTGGAATTGAATGGAATAGAATGTGTAATGGAATGGAATGGAATGGAACGTGGAATGGAATGTGGAATGCAATGTTGAATAGAAAGTGGAATGGAATGGATTGGAAAGTGTAATAGAATGGAACGGATTGGAATGTGGAATGCAATGTGGAATGGAATGTGGAATTGAATGGAATGGAATGTGGAATGGAATGGAATGTGCAATGGAATGGAATGTTTAAATGGAATGGAATGGAATGTGGAATGGAATGTGTACTGAAATGGATCACTATGTGGAATGGAATGGAATGGAATGTTTAAAGGAATGTTCAATGGAATGTGGAATGGAATGTTGAATTGAATGTGCAATGGAATGTGGAATGGAACGTTGAATGGAACGGAATGGATTGCGGAAGGGAATATGGAATGGAAAGTGGAATGGATAGTGGAATGTAACGTGGAATGTAACGTGGAATGGAACGTGGAATGGAACGTGGAATGGAATATGGAATGGAATGGAATGGAATGTGAAATGGAACGTGGAATGGAACGTGGAATGGAATGGAATCGAATGATTAATGAAATGTGCAATGGAATGGCATGGGATGTGTAATGGCATGGAATGGAGTGTGCAATGCAAAGGAATGAAATGAAGAATGGAACATGGAAAAGAACGTGGAATGCAACGTGGAATGCAATGTGAAATGGAATGGAATTTAATGTGAAATACAATGGTATGGAATGTGTAATGGAAAGGAATGGATTGGAATGTGGAATGGAATGAAATGGAATGGAAAGGAATGTGGAATGGAATGGAATGGACTGTAATGGAATGCGGAATTGAATGGAATAGAATGTGGTATGGAACGGAGTGGAATGGAACGTGGAATGGAATGTGGAATGCAATGTGGAATGGAAAGTGGAATGGAATGGAATGGAAAGTGAAATAGAATGGAAAGGAATGGAATGTGGAATGGAATGTGGAATGGAATGTGGAATTGAATGGAATGGAATGTGGAATGGAATGGAATGGAATGTGGAATGGAATGGATCAGAATGTGAAATGAATTGGAATGGAATGGAATGGAATGGAAACTTAAATAGAATATGGAATGGAAAGTGGAATTGAATGTGGAAAGGAACGTGGAATTGAATGTGGAATTGAATCGAATGGATTGTGAAATGGAATGTGCAATGGAATGGTATGAAATGTGGAATGGAATGTGGAATGCAATGTGGAATGGAAAGGAAAGAAACATGAAATGGAATGTGAAATGGAACGTGGAAAGGAACGTGGAATAGAATGGGGAATTGAATGGAATAGATTGTGAAATGTAATGTGCAATGGAATGGTATGGAATATGGAATGGAAGTTGGAATGCAATGTGGAATGGAATGGAATGGAATGTGGAATGGAATGTGGAATGGAACGTGGAATGGAACGTGGAATGGAATGGATTGGAATGTGGAATGGAATGTGGGATGGAAAGGAATGGAATGTGGAAAGGAATGTGGAATGCAGTGTGAAATGGAATGGAATGCGGAATGCAATGTGGAATGAAATGGAATGGAATGTTTAAATGGAATGTATGGAATGTGGAATGGAATGTGGAATGTATTGGAATGGAACGTGCAATGGAACGTGGAATGTAACATGGAATGAAATGTGGAATGGAATAGAATGGAATCTGTAATGGAAGGGAATGGAATGTGGAATGGAATGTGCAATTGAATGGAATGGTAAGGAATGGAATGTGTAAGGCAATGGAATGGAATGTGGAGTGGAAAGAAATGGAACGTGGGATGGAACGCGGAATGAAACGAGGAATCTAATGTGGAATCGCACGTGTAACGGAAAGTAGAATGCAATGGAATGGAATGTGGAATGGAAGGGAATGGAACGTGGAATGCAACGTGGAATTGAAAGTGGAATGTAAAGTGGAGTGGTACTTTGAATGGAATGTGGAATGGAATTGAATGGAATGTGGAATGGAATGGAATGGAATGTCGAATGGAATGGAATGGAATGTAGTGTAATTTGGAATGGAATGGAATGGAATGCGAAATATAATGGAATGGAAAGTGGAATGGAATGTAGTGTAATTTGGAATGAAATGGAATGGAATGTGAAATATAATGGAATGGAAAGTGGAATGGAATGGAATGGAATGTGGAATAGAAAGGAATGGAATGGAAGATGTAATGGAATGTCGAATTGAATGTGGAATTGAATGGAAAGGAATGTGGAATGGAATGGAATGGAACGTAGGATGGTTTGGAATGGAAAGAGGAATGGAATGTGGAAAGGAACATGGAATGGAGTGGAATGGAACTTGGAATGGAACGTGGAATGGAGTGGAATGGAACTTGGAATGGAACGTGGAATGGAATGCAATGGAATGTGGAATGGAAACTGGAATTGAACGTGGAACGGAAGGGAAAGGAAGGTTGAATGGAATGTGGAATGGAATGTGGAAAGGAACGTTCCATTCCAAATTCCATTCCATTCCATTCCATATTCCTTTCCATTCCATTCCGCATTCCATTCAATTCCATTCCACATTCCATTCCACATTGCAATCCATTCCATTCCACATTCCATTCCCTTCCATTCCACATTTCATTCCATTCCATATTCCTTTCCATTACATTCCACATTCCACTCCATTCTATTCCATGTTCCATTCCTAATTCCATTACACATTCCGTTCCATTCCATTCCACTTCCATTCCATTCCATTCCATTCCGTTCCACGTTCCATTCCACTTACCATTCCATTCTTTTCCACATTCCACTCCATATTCCATTCCGTTTAATTCCTCATATCAATCAATTCCATTCTCTTCCATTCCACATTCCATTCAATTCCATTCCACATTCCATTCAATTCCATTCCATTCCATTCCACTTTCCATTCCACATACCATTTCACATTCCATTGCATTCCATTCAACATTCCATTGCACATTCCATTCCATTTCATTCCACATTCCATTCTGCATTCCATTCCATTCCATTCCACATTCAATTAAACATTATATTCCATCCCATTCCACATTCCATTCCATCCCATTCCACATTCCATTCCACTTACCATTACATTGCATTCCACATTCCATTCCCATTGCTTTCCATTCCATTCAAAGCCTTCCAAATTCCATTCCACATACCATTCCATTCCATTCTACATTCCATTCCACATTCCATTGGTTTCCATTCCACATTCCATTTCATTGCATTCCACATTCCATTCCTCTCCTTTCCACATTTAATTCCACTTTCAATTTCTTCCCATTCCACATTCCATTCCACATTCCATTGCATTTCATTGCACATTCCATTCCACATTCCATTCCATTCCATTCCAGATTCCTTTCCATTCCATTCCACATTCCTTTCAATTCCATTCCACATTCCATTCCACATTCCATTCCATTCCATTCCACATTCCATAACATTCTGTATTCCATTCTATTTCATTCCATTCCACATTCAATTCACATCCACGTTCCATTACACAATCCATTCTATTCCATTCCACATTCCAGACCATTTCACATTCCATTCCATTCCATGTTACATTCCATTCCATTCCACATGACATTCCATTCCGTTTCAAATTTCATTCCATTCCATTTCATTCAATTCCATTCCATTTCATTCCACATTCCATTCCACATTCCATTCCATTCCATTCCATTCCATTCCATTCCACATTTCATTGCACATTCCATTCCATTCCATTCTGCATTCCATTGCACGTTCCATTCCACGTTCCATTCTATTCTATTCAACATTCCGTTCCATTCCATTCCACTTTCCATTCCATTCCATTCCATTCCACTTCACTTTAGATTCCACATTCCTTTCCATTCCATTCCACATTCCATTCCATTCCATACCGCATTGCATGTCAATCCATTCCACATTCCATTCCACATTCCATTCCATTCCATTCTATTCCATATTCCATTCCACTTCATTCCACTTCCAATTCCATCACATTCCACATTCTGTTCCATTCCATTCCATGTTCGGTTCCATTCCGTTCCAATTTCCATTCCATTCCATTTCCCATTCCATCCCATTCCATTCCACATTCCATTCCATTGCATTCCACGTTACATTCAACATTCCATTCCATTCCATTCCACATTCCATTCCACATTCCATTCCACATTCCATTCCATTCCATTCCATTCCTTTCCATTCCCTTCCATTCCATATTCCATTACACTACATTCTTTTCCAGTTTCCATTCCATTGCCTTGCAATCCGCATTCCATTCCATTCCTTTCCATTCCACGTTTCATTCCACATTCCATTCCACATTCCATTCCATTCCATTCCACATTCCATTCCATTCCACATTCCATTCCATTCCACATTCCATACCATTCCATTGCATTCCACATTCCATTCCATTCCATTCCATTCCGCATTCCATTCACCGTTCCATTCCACGTTCCTTTCCACGTTCCATTCCACATTCCATTTTATTCCATTCCACATTCCATTCCACGTTCCATTCTTTTCCATTCCGCATTGCTTTCCACATTCCATTCCATTCCATTCCACATTTCATTCAACGTTCCATTCCATTCCATTCCATTCCAAATTCCATTACACATTCCATTCCATTCCATTTCATATACCATTCCACATTCCATTCCATTCCATTCCACATTCCGTTCCATTCCAGCATTGCTTTCCACATTCTAATCCATTCCATTCCTCTCCACATTCCATTCCATTCCATTCCACATTCCGTTCCATTGCATTCCTCATTCCATTCCATTCCACATTTCATTCCAGATTTCATTCGTCTTTCCATTCCGTATTTCATTCCATTCTATTCCATTCCACATTTCATTTCACATTCCGTTCCATTCCATTCCATTCAATTCTATTCCGTTCCACATTGCATTCCATTACACTTTCCATTCCATTCTATTCCTCATTCCATTCCATTCCCCTCCTTTCCATTCTATTCCACATTACATTCCACATTCCAGTCCATTCCATTCCATTCCATTCCACGTTCCGTTCCGCATTCCATTCCACATTCCATTCCATTCCATTCCACTTTCCATTCCACATCCCTTTCTGCTCCATTCCATTCCATTGCATTCCACATTCCATTTAAGTGCTTTCCATTCGACATTCCATTTCTTCCATTCCGCATTCCATTCCATTCCATTACACATTCCATTCCACATTCCATTCCGTTCCATTCCACTTTCCATTGCATTCCTTTCCATGTTCCATTCCACCTTCCATTCCATTCCACTCCACATTCAATTCCATTCCACTTTTCATTCCATTCCATTCCACATTCCGTTCCTTTCCACATTCCATTCTGTTTCCATTTCACAGTCCATTCTATTTCCATTTCACGTTCCATTCTATTCCACTTTCCATTCCTTTCCATTCCACGATCTATTTCATTCCACTTTACACTCCATTCCATTCCATTCCATTCCACATTCCATTCCACGTTCCATTCGACTGCATTCCACTTTCCATACTCTTCCATTTCACGTTCCATTCCATTTCATTCCTCGTTCCATTCCATTCCATTACACGTTCCAGTCCATTACACGTTCCATTCCATTCCATTCCACGATCCATTCCACGTTCCTTTCCACGTTCCGTTCCACGATCTGTTCCATTTTCCATTCCATTCCATTAAACGTTCCATTCAACATTGCATTCCACATTCCTTTCCATTCTATTCCATATTCCATTCCACGTTCCATTCTGTTCCATTCCTCGTTCCATTCCACGTTCCATATCACTTTCACTTCCACATTCCATTCCATTCCACTTTCCATTCCACATTCCGTTCCATTCCATTCCATTCCACATTCCATTCCATTCCATTCCATTACACATTCCATTCTATCCTACATTCCATTCCACATTCCATTTCACCTCCCATTCCATATTCCATTCCATTCCATTCCAAATTCAATTTTACATTACATTCCATTGTATTCCTCATTTGATTCTACATTCCGTTCGATTCCATTTCATTCCACATTCCATTCCACATTCCATTCCATTCCACGTTCCTTTCCACATTCCATTCCATTCCATTCCACATTCCATTCCACTCCATTCCACATTCCATTCCATTCCATTGCACATTCCATTACATTCAATATTCCATTTGATTCCACATTGAATTCCACTCCATTCCACATTCCATTCCATTCCATTCAACTTTCCATTCCATTCCATTCCACATTCCATTCCATTTCACTTTCCTTTCCATTCTATTCCTATCCATTCCATTCCATTCCACGTTCCTTTCCATTTCATTCCACCCTCCTTTGCATTCCATTCTACGTTCTAATCCATTCCATTCCACATTCCATTACATTCCATTCCACATTCCAATCCATTGCTTTCCTCATTCCATTCCACATTACATTCCATTACATTCCTAATTCCATTCCACTTTCCATTCCTTTCCATTCCACATTCCATTCCACATTCCATTCCAATCCATTGAATTCCACATTTTTTTCCACATTCCTTTCCATTCCATTCCACATTCCATTCCATTCCATTCCACTTTCCATTCCATTCCATTCCACTTTCCATTCCACATCATTCCGCTTTCCATTCTTCATTCTGTTCCATTCCATTCCAGATTCCACTCCATTCGATTCTGCATTCAATTCCATTCCATTCCATATTCCAGACAATTCCAATCCATTCCATTTTCCATTTCACTCCATTCCACATTCTATTCTATTTCACTGCACATCCCATTCCAGATTCCTTTCCATTCCATTCCACATTCCATTCGATTCCATTCCAAAGTCCATTCCTCTTTCCATTCCACGTTCCATTCCACATTCCATTCCACGTACCATTCCACGTTCCATTCCATTCCATTCCACATTTCTTTCCTCATTCCATTTAATATCATTCCACATTTCATTCCATGCCATTCTACATTCCATTCCATTCCACTTTCCTTTCCATTCCATTCCAATCCATTCCATTCCATTCCACATTCCTTTCCATTTCATTACACCCTCCTTTCCATTCCATTCCACGTTCCAATCCATTCCATTCCACATTCCATTCCATTCCATTCCACATTCCATTCCGAATTGCATTCCATGCCATTCCACATTCCGTTGCATTCCATTCAACTCTCCACTCCATTCAATCCAACATTCAATTCCACATTCCACTCAATTGCATTCCAAATTCTATTCCATTCCATTCCACATTCCATTCCGTTCCATTCCACGTTCCATTCCACATTCCATTGCACATTCCTTTCCATTCCATTCCACATTCCGTTCCATTACATTGCACATTGCGTTCCATTCTATTCCTCGTTCCATTCAACATTCCATTCCACATTCAATTCCATTCCATTCCGCATTCCCTTGGATTCCATTCCACGTTCAATTCCATTCCATTGCAATACACTTTCCATTCCTTTCCATTTCATTCCATTCCACGTTCCATTCCATTCCACATTCCATTCCACATTCCGTTCCATTCCATTCCCCGTTCCATTCCATTCCATTCCACGTTCCATTCCATTCCATTCCACATTCTGTTCCATTCCTTTCCACGTTCCATTCCATTCCATTCCACATTCTGTTCCATTCCATTCCACGTTCCATTCCATTCCATTCCACATTCCACTCCACATTCCATTCCATTCCTTTCCAATGCGCAATCCATTCCACAGTTCATTCCACATTCCATTCCGTTCCATTCGAAATTCCGTTCCATTCTATTCCATAGTCCATTCCGCGATCCATTTCGTTCCATTCCACATTCCATTCCACGTTCCTTTCCACATTCGATTCCACATTCTGTTCCATTCCACTTTCCATTCCACTTTGCATTCCACATTTCGTTCCATTCCATTCCATTCCATTCCACATTCCATTCCATTCCATTCCACATTCCATTCCATTCCATTCCACATTGCATTCCATCCAACATTCTATTCCACAATCCATTCAACATCCCATTCATCATTCCATTCCATTCCATTTCACATTCAATTCTATATTCCATTCAATTGCATTCCTCATTCGATGCTACATTCTGTTCCATTCCATTGCATTCCACATTCCATTCCACATTCCATTCCATTCCAATCCACGTTCCCTTTCATGTTCCATTCCATTCCATTCCACATTCCAGTACATTGCTTTCCACTTTCCATTTCATTACATTCCACGTTCCATTCCACGTTCCATTCCATCTTCCATTCCACATTCCAGTACATTGCTTTTCACTTTCCATTTAATTACATTCCACGTTCCATTCCACGTTCCATTCCCTCTTCCATTCCTGTTTTTCCTATACACATTCCATTCCATTCCATTATACATTCCATTCTACGATTCATTCCATTCCATTCCACATTCCATTCCATTCCACATTCCATTCCACATTGCATTCCATTCCATTTCACATTCCATTCCATTACATGGCATTATATTCCATTCCATTCCATTTCGCATTCCATTCCACGTTCCATTCAATGTTCTATTCCACATTCCATTCTACATTCCGTTCCATTCCAAATTCCATTCCATTCAATTCCACATTCCATTCTACATTCCGTTCCTTTCCATTCCACATTCCATTCAACATTCCACTCCACTTTTCATTCCACATTCCATTCCATTCTATTCCGAATTCCAATCATTATTCCATTCTATTCCATTGCACATTCCATTATACTTTCCAATGCATTCCATTCCACATTCCATTCCTTTCGATTGCCTTCCAAATTCCATTCCATTCCATTACATTCCATTTCAAAATCCATTCCACGTTCCTTTCCGTTTCATTCCACTTTCCATTCCACGTTCCTTTCCACATTCTATACCTCATTACATACAATTTCATTCCGTTGCATTCCTCATTGCTTTCCACATTTCATTTAATTCCATTCAATTCCACATCCCATTCCATTCCATTCCACATTCCATTGCACATTCCATTCCACATTCCATTGCACATTCCATTGCACATTCCTTTCCACATTGCATGCCATTCCATTCCATTCCAGATTCCATTACATTCCATTCCATTCTACATTCCATTCCATTCCATTCCATTCCATTCCACGTCCCATTCCACATTTCATTCCTAGCCATTCCTCGTTCCACTCCATTCCATTGCACATTCCATTCCATTCCATTCCATTCCAGTCCAAATTCCAATCCATTCCATTCAATTCCAGATTCCACTCCACTTTCCATTCCAGATGCCGTTCCATTCCATTCCACATTCCATTCTATTCCATTTCATTGCATTCCACATTCCATTCCATTCCATTCCATATCACATTCCATTGCATTCCATTCTATTCCATGTTCCATTCCACATTGCATTCCATGCAATTCCACATTCCATTCCTTTCCATGGCACATTCCATTCCATTCCATTCCATTCCAGTCTACATTCCATTCCATTCCATTCCATTCCAGTCTACATTCCATTCCATTCCATTCAACATTACATTCCGTTTCATTCCACATTCCATTCCATTCCTTTCCACTTTCCACTCCATTCCATTCCATATTCCAACACACTCCATTCAATTTCAATCTATCCCCTTAATTTACATTTCACTTTCCATTCCATTCCACTGCACATTGCATTCCCTTCCATTCCAATTTATTCCATTCCACTTTCTATTCCATATTCCATTCCCTTCCATTTCATTCCAGTACACATTCCATTTCATTCCATTCCATTCCACTTTCCATTCCATTAAATTCCAAATTCCATTCCATTCCATTCCACATTCCATTCAATATTCCATTCCATTCCATTCTCTTCCACATTCCATTCCATATTCCATTCCATTCCATTGCATACCAGTCCACATTCCATTCCATTCCAGTACATTCCACTTTCCATTCCATTAAATTCCACATTCCTTTCCATTCCATTCCACATTCCATTCCATTCCATTCCATTCCGTATTTCCTTCCATTCCATTACACGTTCCATTCCATTCCATCCCACGTTCTATTGCATGACATTCCACATTTTATTCCACATTCCATTCCTTTTCATTCCACATTCCTTACCATTCCAGGCCACGTTCCATTCCATTCCATTCCATTCCACTTTCCATTCCATTAAATTCCAAATTCCATTCCATTCCATTCCACATTCCATTCCATATTCCATTCCATTCCATTCTCTTCCACATTCCATTCCATATTCCATTCCATTCCATTGCATAGCAGTCCACATTCCATTCCATTCCAGTACATTCCACTTTCCATTCCATTAAATTCCACATTCCTTTCCATTCCATTCCACATTCCATTCCATTCCATTCCATTCCATATTTCCTTCCATTCCATCACACGTTCCATTCCATTCCATCCCACGTTCTATTGCATGACATTCCACATTTTATTCCACATTCCATTCCTTTTCATTCCACATTCCATACCATTCCAGTCCACATTCCATTCCATTCCATTCCAGTCCACATTCCATTCCCTTCCATCCCAGTCCACATTCCATTCCATTCCACATTTCATTCCATTGCGTTCCACATTAAATTCCATTCCATCCCAAATCCCATTCCATTTCATTTCATTAAAGTCCACATTCCATTCCATTCCATTCCATTCCACATTCCTTTCCATTCCATTAAAAATTGCATTCCATTCCATTACACTTCACATTTCATTGCATTCCACTTTCCATTCCAAGTTCCATTCCACTTTATATTCCACTTTCCATTCCATGTTCCTTTCCGCATTCCATTCAATTCCTTTCCTTTCACCATTCCATTCCATTCCATTCCATTCGGAATTTCTTTCCATTTCATTCCAGATTCCTTTCTAGTTTCCTTTCAATTCCATTCCACATTCCATTTTACGTTCCATTCCATTCAATTAGAGTTTACATTGGAAATTCCATTCCTTTCCATTCTGAATTCCACTCCACATTCCATTCCATTCCATTCTTAACTCCATTCCACATTCCATTCCATTCCAATCCGTATTACAATACACATTCCTTTCTATTCCATTCCACATTTCATTCCACATTCCATACCATTCTATTCCATATTCCATTCAACGTTCCATTCCACAATCCTTTCCATTCCACTCCAAATTCCATTCCATTCCATTGCACGTTCTGTTCTGCATTCAATTCCAATCCACATTCCATTCCATTCCATTCCAAATTCCATCCCATTCCATTGCAAATTCAATTCTATTCCACTTTCCATTCCACATTCCATTGTATATTCCATTCCATTCCATTCCATTCCACATTCCATTCTACTTTCCATTCCATTCCATTCCACATTCCATTCCACTTTCCATTCCATTCCTTTCCACATTCCATTCCATTCCATTCCAAATTCCATTCTACATTCGATTCCATTCCATTCCACATTCCATTCTACTTTCCTTTCCTTTCCATTCCACATTACTTTCTACATTCCATTCCATTGCATTCCACATTCCATTGCATATTCCATTTCATTCCATTCAAATTTCCATTCAATTCTATTCCACATTCCAAACCATTTCTTTCTATATTCCTTTCTATTACATTACATTCAATTTCATTCCATTACATTCCATTCCAGATTCCATTCCATTCCTTTCCACTCCATTACATTCCATTCCATGCCATTCCACAATCCATTCCATTCCATTCCACATTCCATTCCATTTCATTCCACTTTCCATTCGATGGTCCATTCCATTCCATTCTGCATTACATTCCATTTCACTTTCTGTTCTATTCCATTCCACGTTCCATTCCACATTCCATTCCATTTCATTCCACATACTATTCCATTCTATTTCACATGCCATTCCATTCCATTCTCTTCCTCATTCCATTCCATTCCATTCAACGTTCCATTCCATTCCGTTCCATGTTCCATTACTTTCCATTCCAGGTTCCATTGCAAATTCCATTCCATTTTATTCCATTTCAGATTCCGTTCAATTCTATTCCATTCCATTCCACTCCACAATCCATTTCACATTCCTTTCCAATCCATTCCACATTCCTTTCAACATTCAATTCTATATTCCATTCCACGTTGCATTCCATTCCATTCCACTTTCCATTCATTTCCATTCGACTTTACTTGCCATTCCTATCCACATTCCATTCCCTTTCCATTCCACATTCCATTCCACATTCCATTCCACATTCCTTTGAACATTCAACTCCATTCCATTTCAAATTCCATTCTATTCCATTCCATTAAAAATTCCATTCCAATCCATTTCACATTCCATTCCACTTTCCATTCTATTCCATTTCTAATTCCATTCCACATTCCACTGTAGTCCTTTCCACATTCCTTTCCATTCCAATCCATGATATTCCATTCCATTCCATTCCATTCCATTTCATTCCACATTCCAAGCATTCAATTCCATATGGTTTTCCATTCCTCATTCCAATCCATTCCACTCCACATTCCATTCCATTCCATTCTGTTCCATTTCATAACATTCCATATTCCATTGCATTCCATTCCATTCCACATTCCATTCCATACCATTCAATTCTACATATAGTTCCATTGCATTCTATTCCAAAATGCATGCCAATCAATTCCACATTCCGTTCCATTCCATTCCGCATTCCATTGCACAATGCATTCCATTCCAGACCACTTTCCATTACATTACATTCCACTTTCAAAACCATTCCTTTCCAAATTCCTTTCTATTCCATTCGATTTCATTCTGCATTCCATTCCATTCCATTCCACATTCCATTGCATATTCCATTCCACATTTCATTTCACAATCCTTTACATTCCAGTACACATTCCGTATCATTCCTTTCGACATTCCAATCAATTTCATTCAGTTCCTTTCAACATTCCATTCCCCGTTTCATTCCACATTAGTTTCCATTTCATTCCACATTACATTCCATTCTGTTCCACACCCCATTCCATGCCATTCCATTGCATTCCACATTCCCTTACACATTCCAGAGCATTCCATTCCACTTTCTATTCCATTCCCCTTTCCGTGCCATACAATTCCATTCCATTCCATTCCACACTCCATGCCACATTCCATTCCATGCCATTCCATTCCTTTCCACATTCCATTCCACATTCCATTCCATTCCATTCCACATTCCATTCCATTCCACATTCCATTTCATTCCATTCCATTCCACATTCCATTCCATTCCACATTCCATTTCATTCCATTCCACATTCCATTCCATACCCTTCCATTCCCTTCCGCATTCCATTCCATATGACATTCAATTCCATTGCACATTCCATTCCATTCCATTCCATTCCATTTCATTCCACATTCCATTCCATATTCCATTCCTTTCCTTTGCAAATTCCATTGCCTAATATTCCACATTCAATTTCACATTCCATTCCATTCCACTTCACATTCCATTGCACGTTCCATTCCATTCCATTCCACATTCAATTCCACATTCAATTCCACTCCATTCCAAATTCCATTCCACACTATATTCCACATTCCATTGCATTCCTTTCCACATTCAATTCCACTCCATTCCATTCCACTCCATTAGACATTCCATTCCACATTCAATTCCATTACATTCCACACTCCATTCCATTCCATTCTATTCCATTCCATTTTCCTTTCCATTCCATTCCATTCCACTTTCCCTCCCATTCCATTTCACTTTCCATTCCACATTCGATTCCACAATCTATTACATGTTCCATTCCCCTTTCCCTTGCATTCCATTCCACATTCCATTCCACATTCAATTTCTTTCAATTCCACGTTTCATTCGATTGCATTCCAACATCCATTCCATTCAATTCCACGTTCCATGCCATTCCTTTCCATGTTCGTTTCCATTCCATTCCACATTCCTTTCCGCATTCCATTCCATTCCGCATTCCAATCTATTTCATTCCATATTCCATTCTATTCCAATACACTTTCCATTCCACATTCCATTCCATTCCATTCCACATGGCATTCCATTCCATTCCATTCCACATTCCATTAATTTCCATTCCACTTTTTATTTCATCCCATTCTGCATTCCAATGCATTCCATTTCACGTTCCATTACACATTCCATTCCATTGCAAAATCCATTGTATTTCCCTTTCCATTCGATTCCTTTCCATTTTCCACTGCACGTTCCATTCCATTCCATATTACATTCCACATTCCGTTCCTCATTCCATTCCACCCTCCATTACATTCGAATTTCGATTCCATTCCATTCCACATTCCATACCACGTCCAATTCCATTCCATTCCACATTCCATTGCATTCCTTTACATAATGAATTCCAACCCATTCCACATTCCATTCCATTCCTTTCCATTCCATATTGCATTCCATTGTTAACCACATTCCATTCCATTCCATTCCACATTCCATTCCACTTTCCATTCCATTCCATTTAACATAGAATATGGAATGGAATATGGAATCGAATGTTCAATGGAATGTAATCGAATGTGAAATGGAATGTGGAATGGAATGGAATGGAATGTGGAATGGAATGTGGAATGGTATGGAATGGGGTGAGGAATGTATTGGAAGAGAATGTGGAATGGAAAGGAATGGAATGTGGAATAGAATGTTGAATGGAATTAAATGTGGAATGGAATGAAATGGAATGTGGAATCGAATTGAAAGGACTGTGGAATGGAATGTGGACTGGAATGGAATGGAATGTGGAGTGGAATGGAATGGAATTTGGAATGGAAAGTGGAATGGAATGGAAAGGAATGTGGAATGGATTGGAATACAATGTGGAAAGGAATGAAATTTTGAATGGAACATGGAATGGAATGGATTCGAATGTGCAAACTAAAGTGGATTGGAATGGAATGGAATGGAATATGGAGGGGAATGGAATGGAATGTGGCATGGAATTGAAATAATGCGGAATGGAATGGAATAAAATGTGGAATGGAATGTGGAATGGAATGGAATGGAAAGTGGAATGGAATGGAATGAAATGTGGAATGGAATGTGGAATGGAATTGAATGGAAAGTGGAATGGAATGGAATGAAATGTGGAATGGAATGTGGAATTGAATGGAATTGAAAGTGGAATGGAATGGAATGGTATGTGGAAAGGAATGGAACGTGGAATGGAATGGAATGGAATGTGGATTTGAATGGAATGGAATGTGCAATGGAATGGAGAGGAATGGAATGGAAAGAGAAATGGAATGCGGAATGCAATGTGAAATGGAATGCGGAATGGAATGTGGAATGGAAAGTGGAATGGAATGAAATGGATCATGGAAAGAAATGGAATGGAAGGTGGAATGGAAAGTGGAATGGAAATTGGTAAGGAATGTGGAATGGAATGGATTGGAATGTGGAATGGAATGTGCAGTGGAGTGTGGAATTTAATACAATGGAACATGGAATGGACCATGGAATGGAACGTGGAATGGAACGTGGAATAGAACGTTGAATGAAATGTGGAATTCAATGTAATGGAATGTGGAATGGAATATTGAAATGAAAGCAATGAAATGAGGAATGAAATGTGGAATGCAATGGAAGGGAATGTTGAATGGAATGGGGTGGAACGTGGAAAAGAATGTGGAATGGAATGTTGAAGGGAATGTGGAATGGAAGGGAATGTAATGTGGAGTCCAGTGGAAAGGAATGTGGTTTTGAATGGAATGGAATGGAATGTGGAATAGAATGGAATGGAATGGAATGCAATGTGGAATTCAATGGAAAGGAATGTGGAATGCAATGGAATGGAATGGAATGTAGAATTGAATGGAATGGAATGAAGTAATTAATGGAATATAATGTGGAATAGTATGGAATGCGACGTGGAATAGAACGTGGATTGGAATGTGGAATGGAATGTGGAAAGTAATTGAATGGATTGTGGAATATAATAGAATGGAATGTGGAACAGAATGGAATGGAATGAAACTTGGAATAGAATGGAAGGCAATGGAATGGAATGCGAAATTGAATGCAATGGAATGTGGAATGCAAGGGAATTGAATGAAATATGGAATTAAATGGAATGGAGTATCGAATGGAATGGAATGGAATGTGCAATGGAATGGAATGGAACGTGGATTAGAACGTGGAATGGCATGTGGAATGGAATGTGGAATGTAATTGAATGGAATGTGGAATATAATGGAATGGGATGTGGAATGGAATGTAATGTAATGGAATGTGGAATAGAATGGAATGCAATGGATTGGAATGTCGAATGGAATGGAATAGTATATAGAATGGAATCTTGATTGGAATGTGGAATTGAATGTGGAATGAAATGTAGAATGGAAAGGAATGTAATGTGGAATGCAATGTGGAATGGAATGTGGAACGAAAAGTGGAATGGAATGGAATGGAAAGTGGACTGGAACATGGAATAGAATGAAATGGAACATCGAGTGGAATGTGGAATGAAACGTGGAAGGGAACGTGGAATGGAATAGAATGGAATGTGGAATGGTATGTGGAATGGAATGTGGAAAGGTTAGTTGAATAGAATGTTGAATGGAATGGAAAGAAAAGAGGAATGGAATGTGGAATGGAATATGGAATTTAATGTGGAATGGAATGTCAAAGTGAACATGAATTGGAATGGAGTGGAATGCGGAATGGAATGTGGAATAGAATGTGAAATGGAATGTGGAATAGAATGTGGAATGGAATGGGTAATGGAATGTGGAATGGAATGGAATGGAATGTGGAATGGAATGTGGAATAGAATTTGGAAAGTAATGTGGAATGGAATGGAATGAGGAATGGAGTGGATTGGAACATGGAAAGGGATGTGCAATGGAATTAAGAAGAATATGGAATGGAAAGGAAAGGAATGTGGAATGGAATGTGGAATGGAACGGAATAGAATGTGGAATGGCATGTGAAATAGAGTGTGGAACGGAATGTGGAATGCAAAGTAATAAAATGTTGAAAGGAATGTGGAATGGAGTGTGGAATGGAATGGGGAATGGAATGGAAAGGAATGTGGGATGGAACGTGGAATGGAATGTGCAATGGAATGGGGTGGATTGTGGAATGGAATTGAATGGAATGGTGTGGAATATGGAATGGAATGCAATGGAAAGTGGAATGGAACGTGGAAAGGAATGTGGAATGGAACGTGGAATGCAACGTGGAAACGAAGGTGGAATGGAATGGAATGGAAAGTGGAATGGAATGGAATGGATCGTGTAATGGACTGTGGGATGCAATGAAATGGAATGTGGAATGGAATGTGGAATGGAACGTGGAATAGAATTCGGATTGAAAAATGGGATGGAATGTGGAATGTAGTTGAATGGAATGTAGAATGGAATTGAATGGAAAGTGGAATAGAATGGAATGGAATGGAATGTGGAAAGGAAAGTGGAATTGAATGTGGAATGTAAGGGAATGGAATGTGGATTGGAATTTAACCGAATGTGGAATGGAATGGAATGGAATGTGAAAGGGATTGGAACATGGAATGGAATGGTTTGGAATGTGGATTGGAATGGAATGGAATGTGTAATTGAATAGAATAGAACGGAATGGAAATTGAAATGGAAAGTGGAATGGACTGTGAAATGGAATGTGGAATGGAATGTGGAATGGAAAGTGGAATGGAAAGAAATGGAACGTGTAATGGAATATAATGGATCGTACAATGAAAGGGAATGGAAAGTGGAATGGATCATGCAATGGAACGTGCAATGGAATGTGGAGTGGAATGGAATGGAAAGTGGAATGGAATGTGGAATGGAATGTGGAATGGGATGTTGAGCGGAATGTGGAATGGAATGTGTAATGGAATGAAATGGAATGTGGAATGGAATGTGGAATGGAATGTGGAATGGAATGTGGAATGGAATGTGGAATGGAAAGGAATGTAAAGTGAAATGTAATGTGGAATGGAATGTGGAATGGAAAATGGAATGGAATAGAATGCAATGTGGAATGGAACATGGTATAGAATGGAATGGAACGCGGAGTGCAACGTGGAATGCATCATGGCATGGAAAGTGGAATGGAATGAAATACGGAATGGACATAAAGGAATCTGGAATGGACAGAGAAATGGAACGTGGAATTGAAGGTTGAATGGAATGGAAAGGAAAGTGGAATGGAATGTGGAATGGAATGTGGAAGGGAACATGGAATGAAATACAATGTAATGGGGAATGGAAAGTGGAATAGAATGAGTAATGGAATGTGGAATGGACTGCAATGGAATGTGTACTGGAATGTGGAATAGAATGTGAAATGGAATGAGCAGTGGAATGGAATAGATGGGAATGTGGAAAGGAATGCTGAATGGAATGCAATTGAATGTGGCATGGAATGGAATGGAATCTGGAATGAAATGTGGAATGTAATGTGGAATGAAACAGAATGGAATGTGGATTGCAATGTGGACTGGAGTGTGGAAAGGAATGTGGAATGGAAAGGAGTTGAATGTGGAATGCAAAGGAATTGAAGGTTGTATGGAATGTGGATTGGAATGAACAATGGAATGGAAAGAATTGTGGAATGGAAAAGAACGGAATAGTGTGGAATATGGAATGCAGAGGAATTGAATGTGGAATGGACCGTGGAATGGAACGTGGAATGGAACATGTAATGGAGGGCGGAATGGAATGCAATGGAAGGAGGAATGGAATGTGGAATGGAAAGGAAAGGTACGTGGAATGGATTGGAATGTGGAATGGAATGGAATTGAATGGAATGTGGAGTTGAAGTTGGAATTGAATGGAATCGAATGTGGAAAGGAATGTTTAAAGGAGTGGAGTGGTATGTGGAAAGGAAGGTGCAATGGAATAGAATGTGGAATGGAATGGAATGAAACGTGGAATGGAACGTGGAATGCAATATGGAATGGAATGTGGAATAGAATGGAATGGAATGTGGAATGTAACGTGGAATGCAATGGAATGGAACGCGGAATTGAAAGTGGAATGGAATGTGTAATGGAATGTATTTGATCATAGAATGGAACGTGGAAAGGAATGGAAAGGAACGTGGAATGGAATGTGGAATGGAATGTGGAAGGGAACGTGGAATGGTACGTGGAATGGAATGGAATGTGGAATGGAATGTGGAATGGAATGTGGAATGGAATGGAATGGAATGGGGAATGAAATGTGAAATGGAATGGAAGGGGATGCGGCATTGAATGGAATGGAATGTTGAAAGAGATGTTGAATGGAATGGAATGGAATGTGGAATGGTTTGTGGAATGGAAAGTGGAATGGAATGGAACAGAATGTGGAATGGAAAGTGCAATACAATGTTTAAGGGAATGTGGAATGGAATGTGGAATAGAACGGAATGGAATGTAGAATAGAATGTGGAATGCAATGTGGAATGGAACGGGGAATTGAAAGTGGATTGGAATGGAATGGAACGTGAAATAGAATGTGGAATGGAATGGAATAGAATGTGTAATGGAAGGTGGAATGGAATGTGGAATGGAATGAAATGGAATGTGGAATGGAATGTGGAACAGAATGGAATGGAACGTGGAATGAAATGGAATGGAATATGGAATGGAATGTGAGACGGAATGGAATGCAATGTTGAATGCAATGGAATGGAATGTGGAATGGATTGCGGAATGTAATGGAATGGAATGTGGAATGGAATGGAAAGGAATGTGGAATAGAATGGGGAATGTAATGTGAAATGGACAGTGTAACGGAAGGGAATGGAACGTGGAATAGAACGTAGAATGGTATGGAATGGAATGTGGAATTGAACGTGGAATGGAATATGTTATGTAATGTGGAATGGAAGGTACAATGGAATGTGCAACGGAAAGTTTAATGGAACGAGGAGTTTAAAGAAATGGAACCTGGAATGCAACATGGAACGGAATTAAATGCAACGTGGAGTGGAATGTGGAATGGAATGCGGAATGGAACGTGGAATGGAATGTGGAATGGAATGTAATGGAATGGGGAATGGAATTGAATGGAATATGGAATGGAATGTGGAATGGAATGTGGAATGGAATGGAATGAAATGTGGAATGGAATGCGAATTGGAATTGAATGGAATGAGGAATTGAATGGAATGGAATGTGTAATGGAATTTTGACTGGAATGCATTGGAATGTGGAATGGATTGTGGAAATAAACGGAATGGAATGGAATATGGAATGGAATGTGGAAAGGAATGTGGAAAGGAATGTGGAATGGAATGTCGACAGGAATGCAATGGAATGTGGAATGGAATGTGGAATGGAGCAGAATGGAATGTGGAATGGAATGTGTATCAGAATGTGGACAGGAAAGCAATGGATTGTGGAATGGAATGTGAATGGCATGCAATGGAATGTGGAATGGAAATTGTAATGGAACAGAATGGAATGGAATGTGGAATGGAGTGCAATGGAATAGAATGAAATCTAAGGTAATGTGAAAGGGACCATGTAATGGAAGGTGGAATGGATTGGAATGGAATGTGGAATGGAATGGAATGGAACATGGAACAGAAAGGAATGGAATGTGTAATGGAAAGGAATGTAATGTGGAATGCAATGGAATGGTATGGAAAGTGGAATAGAATGGAATGGAATGGAATGGAATGTGTAATGGAATGGATTGGAATGTGTAATGGAATACAATAGAATGTGGATTTGAATGGAATGGAATGTGGAGAGGATTCGAATGCATTGTAATATGGAATGGAATGCAATGTAATAGAATGAAAGGGAATGCAATGTGGAAAGGAATGTGGAATGGAATGGAATGCCATCGAATGCGGAATGGAATGGAACATGGAACGGAATGTGGAATGGAACGTGGAATAGGACGAGGAATGGAATGGAATAGATTGTGGAATGGAATGTGCAATGGAGTGGAAAGGAATGTGAAACGGAATGTGGAATAGAATATGGAATAGAATGGAATGGAATGTGGAATGCGAAGTGGATTGGAATGGAACGCAATGTGGAATGTAATGCAGTGGAATGTGGAGTCGAAAGAGGACTGGAATACAATGGTATGTGGAACGGAATGAGGAATGGAATGTGGAATGGTATGTGGAATGGAATGTGGAACGGAACATAATGTAATGTGAAATGGAACGTGGAATAGAATGAAATGGAACGTGGAATGGAGCGTGGAATGAAATGGAATGGTATGCGGGATTGAATGTGGAATGGAACGTGGAATGCAATGTGGAATGAAATGTGGAATGCACCGTGGAATGGAATGAGGAATGGAATGTGGAATGGAAAGTTATGGAATGTAGAATGGAATGGAAAGGAATGTGGAATGGAATTTAATGGAAAGCAAAATGGAATGTGTAATGGAATGGAATGGAAGGTGGAATGGAATGGAATGTGGAATGGAATGGAAGTTAATGGTATGGAATGTGGAATGGAATAGAATGTAATGTGCAGTGGAATCAGGAATGGAATGGAATGGAATGGAATGTGGAATGGAAAGTGGAATTGAACGAGGAATGGAATGCGGAATGGAACGTGGAATGGAACGTGGAATGAAATGTGGAAAGGAATGTAATGGAATGTGGAATGGAAGGGAATGTAACGTGCAATGGAATGTGGAATGGAATGGAATGGAATGTGGAATTGAATTCAATGGAATGTGTAATGGAAAGGAATGGAATTTCGAATGAAATGGAATGTTATGATATGTGGAATGGAATTGAAAGGTATGGAATAGAACGTGGAATGCAAGGAAGGTAATGTGGAATAGAATGGAATGAAACGTGCAATGGAAAGTGAAATGGAATGTAGAATGGGACGTGGAATGGAATGCTGAATGGAATGTGTAATGGAATGTTATGGTATGCGGAATGGAATGGAATGTGTAATGGAATGGAATGGAATGTGTAATGGAATGTAAAGGAATGTTGAATGGAATGTGGAATGGAATGGAACTGAATGTGGAATGCAATGGAATGGAATGTGGAAAGGAATGGAAAGGAATGTGGAATGCAATGTCGAATGCAATATGGAATGGATTGGAATGGAAAGTGGAATGGAATGGAATGGAACGTGGATTGGAATGGAATGGAACGTGGTATGGAATGTGGAAACAAACGTGGACAAGAACATTGAATTTAGCGTGGAATGAAATGGAATGGAATGTGGAATGGAATGGAATGCAATGTGGAAAGGAAAGTGAAATAGAATGGAATGGAATGCGGAATGAAATGAAATGGAATGTGGAATGGAATGGGGCATGGAGTCTGGAAAGGTATGTGGAATGGAATGGAAAGGAATGTATAATGGACTGTGGTTAGGAGTGAGCAATTGAAGGTTGAATGGATTGTGGAAAGGAATGTGAAATGGAATATGGAATGGAATGGAATGGAATGTGAAATTGAATGGAATGGAATGTGGAATGGTATGTGGAATGTAATCTGGAAAGGAATGTGTAATGGAATGGAATGGAATGTGTAATGGAACGTTGAATGGAGTGTGGAATGGAATGTGGAATGGAACGGAACAGAAAGTGGAATGGAATGTGGAATGCAGTTTGTAATGGAAAGTGGAATGGACCGAATGGAACGTGGAATAGAATGTGGAATGGAATGTAGCAAGGAACGTGAAAAGGAATGGAATTGACTGTGGAATTGAACGTGGAATGAAATGAAATGGGACGTGGAATGGAAAGTGGAATGGAACGTGGAATGGAGAGGAATGGAACGTTAAATGGAACGTGGAATGGAATGTGGAAAGGAATGGAATGCAATGTGAATTGGAATGTGGAATAGAACAGAATGGAATGTGGAATGGAATGGAACGGAATGTGGAATGGAATGTGGAATGGAATGTGGAAGGAATGTAGAATGGAACGGAATGGAATGTAAAATGGAATGTGGAATGGAATGGAATGGAATGTGGAATGAATGTGTAATGGAATGGTATGGAATGTGAAATGGAATGTTGAATGGAATGCAATGGAATGTGGAATGGGACGTGGAACGCAATGTAGAAAGGAATGTGGAAAGGAATGTGGAAAGGAATGTGGAATGGAACGGAATGGAATGTGAAATGCAATGGAATGGAATGTGGAATGCAATGTGGAATGTAATAGAATGGACTGTGGAATTGAATGTGGAAAGGAATGTGTAATGGTACGGAATGGAATGTGGAATGGAATGTGGAATGGAGTGTGGATTGGAATGTGGAATGGAATGTGGAATGGAATGGGTAATGGAAGGGAATACAATGTCAAATGGAATGTGGAATGGAATGTGTAATGGAAAGTCAAATATAATGCAAAGGAATTTGGAATTTAACGTGGAATGGAATGGAATGGAACGTGGAATGCAATGTGGGATGGAATGTGGAATGAAATGTGGAATGGAATGGAAGGGAGTGTGCAAAGGAATATGGAATGTAATGAGGAATGGAATGTGGAAAGGAAAGCAATGGATTGTGGAATAGAATGTGGAAGGGAACGTGGAACGGCATGAAATGGAAGGTGGAACTGAATGGAATGGAATGTGGAATGGAATGGAAAGGAACGCAGAAAGGAAAGTGGAATAGAGCACGCAATGGAAGGTGGAATGGAATATGGAATGGAATGGAATGGAAAGTGCAATGGAATGTGGAAAGGAATTGAAAGGAATGCGACAAGGAACATGGAATGGAATATGGAATGCAATGTTGAATGGAACGCACTGGAATGTGGATTGGAATGTGGAATGGACCGTGGAATGGAACGTGGATTGAAAAGAAGAATGGAATGGAATGGAAAGCGGAATGGAACGTGGAATTGAACGTGGAATGGAAAGTGGAATGTAATGTGGATTGGAATGGAAAGGAATGTGGAATGGAATGTAGAATGCAAAAGGGAATGCAATGGAATGCAATGGAATGGGAAAAGGAATGTGGAATGGAATGTGAAATGGAACGTGGAGTGGAATGTGGAGTGGAATGAAATGGAACTTGGAATGGAACGTGGAATGGAATGTGGAATCGAATGGAATGGAATGTAGAATAGAATGTGGAATGAAATGGAATGGAATGTGGAATGAAACGTGCAATGAAATGGAATGGAATTTGCAAAGGAATGCAGAATTGAATGTGTAAGGGAATGCAATGGTATGTCAAATGGAATGTGGAATGGAATGTGAAATGGAATATGGAAGGAAATGTCGAATGGAATGGAATGCAACGTGGAATGGAACGTGGAAAGGAAATTGGAATGGAATGGAATGAAATGTGGAACGGAATGTGGAATGGAACGTTTAATGGAACATGGAATGGAATGTAATGGAACGTGGAATGGAACTTGCAATGGTACGTGGAATAGAAGGTGGAATGGAATGAGGAATGGAATGGAAAGGAATGTGAAAGGGAATGTGGAATGGAATGTGAAATGCAATGTGGAGTTGAATGGAATGGAATGTGGAATGGAACGTGGAATTGAATGGAATGGAACACGGAATTGAACGTGGAATAGAATGGAATGAAACATGGAAAGGAACATGGTATGGAACGTGGAAGGAAAGTGGAATGTTATGTGGAATGCAATGGGAAATGGAATGGAATGGAATGTGGAAGGGAATGTGGAAAGGAATGTGGAGTAGAATGCAATGGATTGTGTAGTGGACCATGGAATGGAATGTGGAATGCAATGTGGAGTGGAATGTGGAATGGAATCTGAAATGTAATGGAATGGATTGTGGAATGGAATGTGGAAAGGAATGTGGAATAGAATGGAATGGAATGTGGAATGGAATGTAGTGGGTTGTGTAATGCAATGTGGAATGGAATTAAATGGAATGTGGAATAGAATGAGGAATGGAATGTGGAAAGGAATGTGGAATGGTATGGAATGGAATGTGCAATGGAATGTGGAATGAAGTGTGGATTGGAATGTGAAATGGAACGGAATGGAATGTGGAATGTAATGTCGAATGGAATGTTTAATGGACGGAATGGGACTTGGATTGGAATGTGGAACGGAATGTAGCATGGAACGTGAAATGGAAAGGAATTGACTGTGTAATTGAAGGTGGAATGAAAAGGAATGGGACGTGCAATGGAACGTGGAATGGAAAAGAATGGAACGTTAAATGGAATGTGAAATGAAATGTGAAAAGTAATGGAATGGAAAGTGGAATGGAATTTGAAATGGAAGGTGGAATAGAATGGAATGGAATGTGGAATGGAATGGAATGGAATGTGCATTGGAATGTGGAACGGAATGTGGAACATAATGTGGAATGGAATGTGAAAAGGAATGTGGAATGAAACGGAAGGGAATGTGAAATGTAAAGGAATGGAATGTGGAATGGAATGTGGAATGAAATGGAATGTGGAATGGAATGTGAAAAGGAACGTGGAATGGACTGTGGAATGGATTGTGTAATTGAATGTGAAATGAAATGTGAAATGGAATGTGGAAAGGAATGTGTAAAATAATGTGGAATGGAACGGAATTGAATATGGAATGGAATGTGGAATGGAACGGAATGGAATATGGAATGGAATGTAGAATGGAATGTGGAATGGAGTGTGGAATGGAATGTGTAATGGAACTGAATGCAATGTGAAAAGGAATATGGAATTGCATGTGTAACGGAATGTAAAATGTAATGCAATGGAATGTGGAATTGAACGTGGAATGGAATGGAATGGAAAGTGGAATGGAATGTGGGATGGAATATGGAATGGAGTGTGGTATGCAATGTCGAAAGGAATGTGGAACGGAATGGAGAGGAATGTGGAATGGAATGTGTAATGGAGTGGAATAGAATGTGAAATGGAATGCGGATTGGAATTTGGAATGAAAAGTGGAATGCAATGTGGAATGGAATGTGGAATGGAATGAAATGGAACGTGTAATGGAATGTGAAATGGAAAGCAATGGAATGTGGAAAGGAATGGAATGGAATGTGCTATGGAATTTGGAAAGGAAACTGAAATAGAATGGAATGGAATGTGTAATGGAAGTTGGAATGGAATTGAATCGACCTTGGAATGGAACGTACAATGGAAAGTGGAATGGAATGGAATGGAATGAGGAATGGAATTAAATGTGGAATGGAATCGAAGGGAAGGAGGAATGGAATGTGGAATGGAATGGAATAGAATGGGGAATGGAATGGAATGGAATGTGAAATTGAATGTGGAACGGAATGTGAAATGTAATGTGGAATGGCGTGGAATGGAACGTGGAATGGAATGTTGAACGGAATGTGGAATTGAAAGTGCAATGGAATGTGGAAAGGAATGGGGAATGGAACAGAATGGAATGTGAAATGGAATGTGGAATTGAATGTGTAATGGAATGTAAAATGTAATGCCATGGAATGTGGAATTGAACGTTGAATGGAATGGAATGTAACATGGAATGGAATGTGGGATGGAATGTGGAATGGATTGTGGAATGGAATGTACAAAGGAATGCGGAACGGAATGGAGTGGAATGTGGAATGGAATGTGAAATGGAGTGGAATAGAATGTGCAATGGAATGTGGAAAGGAATGGGGAATGGAACGGAAGGGAATGTGAAATGCAATGTGGAATGGAATGGAATGGAATGTTGAATGGAAGGGAATGGAATGTGGAATGGAATGTGGAACAGAATGTATAATTGAATGTGTAAAGGAATCTGGAATTTAACGGAATGGAATGTGAAATGGAATGGAATGGAATGTTTAATTGAATGTGGAATTAAATGGAATGGAATGTGGATTGGAAGGAGGAAAGGAATGTGGAATGGAACGGAATGGGATGTGGAAGGGGATGTGGAATGGAATGTGGAATAGATTGTGGAATGGAATGCGGAATGGAATGGAAAGCAATGTGGAATGGAATGTGAATGGAATGTGGAATGGAATGTGGAAAGGAAACTGGAATGGAATGGAATGGAACGTGAAATGGAAAGTGGAATGGAACGTGTAATACAAAGTGGAATGGAATGTGGAGTGGAATGGAATGGAATATGAAATGGAATGGAATGCATTGTGGAATGCAATGAGGAATGGAATGCGGAATGGAATGTGGAATGGAACGGATTGGAATGTGGAATGTAATGTGGAGTGGAGAGTGGAAACAAATGCGGAATGGAACGGAATGGAAAGTGGATTGGAATTTGTAATGGAATAGTGGAATGGAACGTGAAATGGAATGGAATGGAATGAGGAGAAGAAAGTGGATTTTAATGGAATGGAACACAGAATGGATCGTGGAATGCCACAAGGAAGGGAATGGAATGGAACTTGGAAAGGAATGTGGAATGGAATTTGGAAAGAATTGGAATATGGAAGCGAATGGAATGGAAGGTGGAATGGAATGGAATGGAATGGGGAATGGAATGCAAAGGAATCTGTAACGGAATGTCGAATGGAATGCGAACTGTAAAGTGGAATGAAATGTGGAATAGAACAGAATGGAACATGGAATGGAATGGAATGGATCATGGAATGAAAACTGGAATGGAACATGGAATTGAAAGTCGGATGGAATGGAATGGAATGTGGAATGGAATGGTATGTGGAATGGAATGTGGAATGGAATGCGGAATGGATTGTGGAATGGAATGGAATAGAATGTGGAATGGAATGCAGAGGAATGGGGAATGGAATGTAGAATGAAATGTGGAGTGTAAAGGAATGGATTGTGGAATGCAGTGTGGCATGAAAAGTTGAATGCAATGGATTGGAATGTGGAAACGAATGTAGAAATGAATGGAAAGGAAAGTGGAATGGAAGGTTTAAAGGAAAGTGAATGGAATGTGGAATGGAATGTGGAATGAAATGGAATTGAATGTGGAATGGAGTGGATTGGAATGTGTAATGTGGAAAGGAATGTGGAAGGGAATGCAATGCAATGTGGAATGTAACACAATGGAATGTGGAATAGTATGTGGAATGGAATTTGAAAAGGAATGGAACAGAATATGTAATGGAATGTGAAATGGAGTGTGGAATGGAATGGGGAATGGAATGGAATGAAATGTGGAATGGAACGTGGAAAGGAGTGTGGAGTGGAATGAGGAATGGAACAGAATGGAATGTGGAATGGAATGTGGAATGCAAAGCGGAATGGATTCGAATGGAATGCTAAAAGAAATGGAATGGAATGTGGAATTGAATGTGGAATGGAATGGAATGGAACATGAAATGGAATGTGTAATGGAACGTGGAATGCAATGTAATGGCATTTGGAATTTAATTTGGAATGGAATGTGGAAAGGAACGGAATGTACAAAGGAATGGAATGTAAAGGGAAATGGAAGGGAAGGGATGGTGAAATGGAATGTGGTTTGGAATGTGGAAAGGAATGTGGAATGGAATGGAATGGAATGTGGATTGGAATGTGGAATGGGGAGGAAAGGAATGTGGAATGGAATGTGAAACAGAATGTGGAATGGAATGTGGAATGCAATATACAATGGTGTGAAATGGAATATGGAATTCAATGGAATGCAATGTGGAATGGAATGTGGAATGGGATGGAATTGAATGTCTAATGGAATGGAACGGATTGAAGAATTGAATGTTTAATGGAATGTGGAAAGGAATCTGGAATGGCATGGAATGGAATGTGGAATTGAATGTGGAATGGAATGTGGAATGGAATGGAAAGCAATGTGGAATGGAATGTGAATGGAATGTGGAATGGAATGGAATGTAATGTCGAATTGTATGGAATGGAATGTGGAATGCAATCGAATGGAATGTGGAATGGAATGGAAAGTAATTGAAAGGAATGTGGAAAGGAATGGAATGGAATGCGGAAAGCAATGGAATGGAATGTGGAATGGAAAGGAATGGAATGTGGAATTGAAGTTGGAATGGAAGGGAATGGAATGTGGTAAGGAAGGTGAAAAGGAGTGGACTAGAAAGTGGAATGGAAGATGGAATGGAATGGAATGGAGCGTGAAATGGAATTTGGAATGGAACGTGGAATGAGAGGTGGAATGGAATCGAATGCATTGTGGAATTCAATGCTATGGAATATGGAATAGAATGGAATTGGAAGTGGAATGGAATGGAGTGGGATGTGGAATGGAATGTAGTGTAATTGAATGTGGAATGGAATGCAAAGCAAAGTGGAATGGAATGTGGATTGGAATGTGAAATGGAATGCAATGGAATGTGAAATGGATCCTGGAATGGAATGTGGAATGGGATGTGGAATGGAATGTGGAATGGGATGTGGAATGGAATGTGGAATGGAATGCAATGGAATGTGGAATGCAATGGAATGCAATGTGGAACGGAATGGAATGGAACTTGGAATGGAAAGGAATGGAAAGTGTAATGGAAAGGAAGGGAATGTGGAATGCCACGGAAAGTTATGTAATTTTCAATGGAATGGAATGGAATGGAATGGAAAATGCAATGGAATGGAATGGAATGTGGAATGGAGTAGGATGGAATGTGGAATGGAATGCAATTGAATGGAATATGGTATGCGTTGCAATGGAATAGAATGAAATGTAATGGAATATGGAATGGACTGTGGAATGGAATGGAATGCATTGAGAATTTAATGCAATGTGGAATGGAATGTGGAATGGAATGGCATGCAATGTGGAATGGAACTTGATTGGAAGGGAATGTGGAATGTATCGTGGAATGTAACATGAAATGGAATGTGGAATGGAAGTTGGACTGGAATATACAATGGAATGTGGAATGTAACGTGGAATGGAATGGAATGGAAAGTGTAATGGAAAGTGGAATGGAATGGAATGGAACGTGGAATGGAATGTGGAATGGAATAGAAAGGAATGTGGAATGGAATGTGTAATGGAATGTGGAATGCATTGGAATGGAATGTGGAATGGAATTGAATTTAGAATGGAATGGAATGGAATGTGGATTGGAATGGAATGGAATGGAATGTGGAATGGAATGGAATGTGGAATCGAATCGAATGAAATATGGAATGGAATGGAATGGAATGTGGAATGCAATGGAATGGAATGGTACGTGGAATTGAATGAAATTGAATGGAACGTTGAATGCAATGGAATGGAATGTAACGTGGAATTGAAGGCAATTGAATGGGGAAAGGAATGTGGAATGGAAAGTGGAATTTAATGTGGAATGGAATGAAATAAAATATGGACTGAAATGGAATGGAATGTGGAATAGAATGGAATGGAATGGAATATGCCATGGAATGTGGAATGGAATATGGAATGGAATTGAACTTGGAATGGAATGGAATGGAATGTGGATTGGAATGGAATGGAATGGAATGGAAAGTGAAATGGAATTTGGAATGGAATGAGGAGTGGAATGAAATGAACAGTGGAATGGAATGGAATGGAATGCGGAATGGAATGTGCAATGCAATGGAATGGAATGAGGAATGGAATGGAATGTGGAATGGAATGTGGAATGGAATGGAATTGAAAGCACAATGGAACTGAATGGAATGTGGACTGGAATGGAATGGAATGAAATGGAATGTGGAACGGAATGTGGAATGGAATGCAATGGAATGTGGAATGGAATGGAATGGAATTTGGAATGAAATGTAGAACGGAATGAAGTGGAATGAGGAATAGAATGTGGAATGGAATGGAATGGAATGTGGAATGGATAGGAATGGAACGTGGAATGGAATGGAGCGGAAATTTGATTGGAATGGAATGAAATGGAATGGTATGGAATGGAATGTGGAATGGAATGGAATGTGGAATGGAATGAAAAGGGATGTGGAATGGAATTTGCAAAGGAATGGAATGCAATGGAATGGAATTTCAAATGGAATGCATTGGAATGTGGAATGGCATGTGGAATTGAATGGAATGCAATGGAATGTTTAATGGAAAGGAATGGAATGTGCAATAGAATGGCATGGAATATGGATTGGAACGGAATGTAATGTGGAATGGAATGGAGTAGAATTGAATGTGAAATGCAATGTGGAATGTAATGGAGTGTGATGGAATGGATTGTGGAATGTGATGTAAGGGAATATGGAACGGAATGTAATGGAATGTGGATAGGAATGTGTAATGGAATGGAATGGAATGTAGAATTGAAATGAATGGAATGTGGAATGGAACGTGGGATGTAATGGAATGGAATGTGGAATGGAATAGATTGGAAGGTGGAATGGAAAGTGTAATGGAATGGAATGGAATTTGGAATGGAATGCAAAGGAGAGTGGAATGGAATGTGGGATTGAATGGAACGGAACATGGAATGGGACGTGGAAAGGACCGTGGAATGGAAAGTGGAATGGAACTTGAAATGTAATGTGTAATGTGGACAGGAATGGAATGGAATGTTGAATGGAATGTGGAATGGAATGGAAAGTGGAATTTAATGGAAGGGAATGTGGAATGTAACTTGGAAGGGAATGGAATGGAATGGAATGAAATTTGGAAAGGAATGGAATGGAATGTGGAATAGAATGGAAAGGAATTTGGAATTCTATGGAATGGAATGTGGAATGGAAAGCGAAATGGAACTTGCACTTGAAAGAGGAATGGACCGTGGAATGTAATGTGTGATGGAATTTAATGGAAGGTGGAATGGAATGGAATGGAAAGGAATGTGGAATGAAATGGAATGTAATGTGGAATGCAAAGCAATGGAATGGAATATAGCCTGGAAATGAATGGAATGGAATGGAATGGAATGTGGAATGTATTGAAATGGAAAGTGGAAAACAATGTGGAATGGCATGGAAAGGAAAGTGGCATGGAATGGAATGGAAAGTGGTATGGAATGTGGAATGGCATGGAAAGGAATGTGGAATGGAATAGAATGGAATGTGAAGAGGAAAGGAATGGAATGTGGAATGGAATGGAATCCAAAGTGGAATGGAATGGAATGGACTATTGAATGGAATGTGGAATGGAAAGTGGAATGGAATGGAATGGAATGTGGAATGGAATGTGGAATGAAATGCAATGGAATGTGGAATGGAATGGAAAGGAATGTGGAATGGAATGGAAAGGGATGAGGAAAGGAATGCAAAGGAATTGGGAAATGAATGGAATGTGGAACGGAATGGAATGTGGAATGGAATAGAATGAAATGTAGAATGGAATGCAATGGAATGTGGAATGCAATGGAATGGAATGGTACATGGAATTCAATGGAATGTAATGGAACATTGAATGCAATGGAATGGAATGTAACGTGGAATTGAATGCAATTGAACGGGGAAAGGAATGTGGAATGGAAAGTGGAATGGAATGTGGAATGGAATGAAATGGAATGGGGAATGGAATGGAATGGAAAATGGAATGGAACGCGGAATGGATCATTGAATGTAATGGAATGGAACATATAATGGAATGTGGAATGGAATGAAATGGAACGTGGAATGAAATGTGGAATGGAATGTCGAATGGAATGGAATGGAAAGTGGAATGGAATGCAATGGAACGTGGAATGGATTGTGGAAAGGAATTTTTACTGGAAGGTGGAATGGAATGTGGAATGGAATGGAATGGAATGTGGAATGGATAGTGGAATGGAACGTGGAATGGAACTGAAGTAATGGGGAAAGCTACATGTTGGAATGTGGAAAGAAAAGTGGAAAGGAATTTAAAGGAACATGGAAAGGAACGAGGAATGGAATGGAATGGAATGTTGAAAGTAACGTGGAATGCAATGTGGAATGCAATGTTTAATGGAATGCAAAGGAATGTGGAATGGAAAGGAAGGGAATGTGCAATGGAAAGAAATGGAATGCGGAATGGAATGGAATGAAGAATGGAATGTGTAATGCAATGTGGAATGGAATGTGGAATGGAAAGAGGAAAGGAAAGCGGAATATAACGTAGAATGGAACGTGGAATGGAAAGTGGAATGGAATAGAAAGGAATGTGGAAAGGAATACAATGGAATATGGAATTGAATAGAAAAGAATGTGGAAAGGAATGTTGAATGGAAAGGAATGGAAAGGAATGTGGAATGGAAAGTAATGGAATAGAATGTGGAATGGAAAGTCATGGAATGGAATGTGATATTGAAGACGGAATGGAATGTAGTGGAATGTGGAGAGGATTGGGTAATGGAACGCGGAATGGTAGGAATGGAACGTGGAACGGAACGTGGAATGGAATGTGGAATGGAATGTGGAATGCAACGTGGAATGGAATGTGGAAGGGAAAGTGGAATGGAAAGGAATGGAATGTGGAGTGGAATGGAATGGAATGGAATGCGGAATGGAATGTGGAATGAAATGAAATGGAATGTGGAATGGAATGGAATGCAATGGAATATGGAATGAAATGGAATGGATTGGTGTGGAATGCGGAACGGAATCGAAACGAATTTGGAATAAAATTGAATAGAAATCTATGGAATGTGAAATGGAATGGAATGCAATGCAGAATGGAACGTGGAATGGAACGAGGAATGGAGCATGGAAAGGAATGTGGATTACAACGCGGAATGGAATATCGAATAGAATCTGGAGTGGAATGGATTGGAATTTGTAATGGAATTTAATGCAATGGAATGGAATGCCGAATGGGATGGAAAGGAATGAGGAAAGAATGGAATGGAATGGCATTTGGAATTGAATGGAATGGAATGTGGAATGGAATGGAATGGAATGCGGAATGGAATGGAATGGAATGTGGAATAGAATTGAATGAAATGGAATGTGGAATGGAATGTGTAATGGAATGGAATGGAATGTGTAATGGAATGGAACGGAATGAGGGTGCAATGGAATCGAACCTGGAATGGAATTGAAAGTGGAATGGAAAGGAACGTGGAATGGAATGGAATGGAATATGGATTGGAATGGAATGGAATGTGGAATGGAACTCAATTGAATGGAATGGAATGTGAAATGGAATATACAAAGGAATTTGGAATGGAATGGATTGGAATGTGAAATGGATTGCGGAGTGGAATGGAATGGAATGTTGAATGGAATGTAGAATGGAAAGTGGAATGGAACGTGGAAAGGAACGAGGAATGGAATGGAATGGAATGTGGAATGGAATGTGGAATGGAATGGAGTGCAATGGATTGTGTAATGGAATGTGGAATGGAATGTGGAATGGATTGTGGAATGGAATGGAGTGCAATGGATTGTGTAATGGAATGTGGAATGGAATGTGAAATGGAATGGAATGAAATGAGGAATGGAATATGGAGATTAATGGAATGGAATGTGTAATGGAATAGAAAGAAATGAGGAATGGAATCTGGAGATTAGTGGAATGGAATGGAACGTGGAATGGAACGTTGAATGGAATGTGGAATGGAATGTTGAATATAATCGTATGTGGAATGGAATGGAATGGAATGCAATAAGTGAATGGAATGGAATGCGGAATGGAATGGAATGGAATGTGTAATGGAAACAACTTGGAATGGAATGGCATGGAATGGAATGGAATACAATACAGTGGAATGGAATGTGGAATGGAATGGAATGTAGAATGGAAGTAAATGGAATGCAATGAAATGGAATATAATGTGGAATGGAATGGAATGGAATGTGGAAAGGAATGGAATGGAATGAAGTGGAATGTGAAATGGAAAAGAATGGAATGTGGAATGCAATAGAATGTGGAATGGAGTGGAATGGAATGGGGAATATTAAGGAATGGAACATGGAATGTTTTAGAATGGAAATTGGAATGCAAAGGAAAGGAACGCGGAATGGAATGGAATGGAATGTCCAATGTAATGTGTAATGGAATGGAATTGAATGTGAAACGGAATGTGGAATGGAATGGAAAGCAAAGTGAAATGGAAAGAAATGGAATGTGGAATGGAAAGTGGAATGCAATGTGCAATGGTATGTGGAATGGAATGTGGAATGGAATGTGGAATGGAAGGTGGAATGGAAAGTGGATTGTAATGGAATAGAATGTGGAATGGAACGTGGAATGGAACGTGGAATGGAACACGAAAGGGAATGTAGAATGTAATGTGGAAGGAATGTGGAAAGGAATGGAATGGAATGTGTATTGGAACGTGGAATGGAATATGGAATGGAATATGCAATAGAAATTGGAATGGGATGTGCAATGGAAAGTGGAATGTAAAGTGGAATGGAAAGAAATGTAACGTGGAATGGAACGTTGAATGAAATGGAATGGAAAGTGGAATGGAACGTGGAAGAGAACATGGAAAGGAATGTGGAATGGAACGTGAAATAGAATGTGGAATGTAATGTGGAAGGGAATGTGGTATGGAATGGAAAGGAATGGAATGGAATGTGGAATGGAAAGTGCAATGGATCGTGTAATTGAACGTGGAATGGATCGTGGAATAGAACTGGAAAGGAAAGTGGAATGTGGAATGGAATATGGAATAGAACGTGAAATTGAATGGATTGGAAAGTTGAATGGAACGTGGAATGGAATGGAATGGAATGTGGAATGGAATGTGGAATGGAATGGAATGGAATATGGAATAGAATGGAATGGAATGTGGAATGGAAAGGAATGGAACTTGGAATGGGACGTGGAATGGAACATGGAATTCAATGTGGAATGGAGAGTGGAATGGAATGTCAAAACGAATGGAATGGAATGTGAAATGCAATGGAAAGGAATGTGGAATGGAAAGGAATGGAACGTGGAATGGAAAGTGGAATAAAATGGAATGGAAAGTGGAATGGAAAGTGGAATGGAAAGAAATGTAACGTGGAATGGAACGTTGAATGAAATGGAATGGAAAGTGGCATGGAACATGGAAGAGAACATGGAAAGGAATGTGGAATGGAACGTGGAATAGAATGTGGAATGTAATGTGGAAGGGAATGTGGTATGGAATGGAAAGGAATGGAATGGAATGTGGAATGGAAAGTGCAATGGATCGTGTAATTGAACGTGGAATGGATCATGGAATGGAACTGGAAGGGAATGTGGAATGTGGAATGGAATATGGAATGGAACGTGAAATTGAATGGATTGGAAAGTTGAATGGAACGTGGAATGGAAAGTTGAATGGAACGTGGAATGGAATGGAATGGAATGTGGAATGGAATGTGGAATGGAAGGGAATGGAACTTGGAACGGGACGTGGAATGGAACATGGAATTCAATGTGGAATGGAGAGTGGAATGGAATGTCGAAACGAATGGAATGGAATGTGAAATGGAATGGAAAGGAATGTGGAATGGAAAGGAATGGAACGTGGAATGGAAAGTGGAATAAAATGGAATGGAACGTGGAATGGAATGTGGAATGGAACGTGGAATAGGATGTGGAATGGAATGGAATGGAATGTGGAATTTAATGGAATGGAACGTGGAATGGAATGTGGAATGGAATGGAATGGAACTTAGAATGCAATATGGAAAGGAAAGTGGAATGGATCGTGGAATGTAACGTGGAATGGAATGGAAGGGAATGTGGAATGGAATGGAATGGAATGTGGAGTGGAAAGGAATGCAACCTGGAATGGGACATGGAATGGAAAATCGAATGTGATGTGGAATGGAAAGGAATGCGACTTGGAATGGGAAGTGGAATGGAACACTGAATGCGACGTGGAAAGGAAAGTGGAATGGAAGGTGGAACGGAATGGAATAGAATGGAATGGAATGCGGAATGCAATGGAATGATAAGTGGAATGGAATGGAAAGGACTGGAATGGAATGTGGAATGGAATGGAATGGATTGGAAAGAGAAAGGTAATGTGGGACGGAAAGTGAAATGGAATGTGGAATGTAATGTGGAACGGAATGAATTGGAACGTGGAATGGAATGGAATGGAACGAGGAATGAAACGGAATGGAATGGAACATGGAAGGGAACATGGAATGGAGCATGGAAAGGAACGTAAAATGGAATGTGGTATGAAAAGTGGAATGGAATGGAATGGAATGTGGAATGGAATGTGGAAATGAATGCAATGGAATGAGAACGGAATGTAGAATGGAATGGAATGGAATGTGGAATGAAATGTTGAATGGAATGTGGAATGGAATGTGGAATGCAATGTGGAACGCAACGGAATAGAATGAGGAATGGAATGTATGGAAAGTGGAACGGAATGTGGAATGTAATGTGGAATGGTATGGGGAGCGTAATGGAGTGGAACGTGGAATGGAACGGAATACAATGTGGAATTGAATGGAATGGAATGTGGAATAGAATAGAATAGAAGTGAATGTACAATGGAATATGGAATGGAATGTGGAATGCAATGGAATGGAATGTGGAATGGAATTGAAATTGGAATGGAATGGAATAGAATGTGGATTGGAATGGAATGGAATGGAATTTGGAATGGAATGGAATGGAATGGAAAGTGAAATGGAATTTGGAATGGAATGTGGAGTGGAATGAAATGCACAGTGGATTGGAATAGAATGGTATGTGGAAGGGAATGGAATGGAATTGAAAGTGAAATGGAATTTGCTATGGAATGTGAAATGGTTTGAAATGGAATGTGGAATGGAATAGAATGGAATATGGAATGGAATGTGGAATGTAATGGAACATGGAATGGAATGTGGAAAGGAATGTGTAATGGAATATAGAATGGAATGTGAAATGGAATGTCGAATGGAATATGGAATGAAATGTAGTATGGAACGCGGAAAGGAAAGGAATGGAATGCCCAATGGAATGTGGAATGGAATGAAATTGAATGCAGAATGTAATGTGGAATGGAATGGAAAGGAATGTGAAATGGAAAGAAATGGAATGTGGAATGGAATGTGGAATGAAATGGAATGGAATTGAATGTGAAATGGAATGGAATGGAAAGTGGAATGGAATGTGCAAAGGAAGGGAATATAGTGGAATGTGGATAGGAATGTGGAATGGAATGGAATGGATTGTGGAATGGAATGGAGTGGAATGTGGAATGGAATGGGTTACAATGTGGAATGGAATGTGTAAAGGAGTGGAATGGAATGGAATGGAAAATGGAATGGAATGGATTGGAATGTATAATGGAATGAGAATAGAGTGGAAAACAATGTGGAATGGAATGGAATGGAATGTGGAATGGAATGGAATGGAATGTGGAATGGATTTGAATGGAACGTGGAACTGAATGGAATGGAATGCAATGGAAAGTGGAATTGAATGGAATTGAACGGGGAATGGAATGTGTAATGGAATATGGAATGGAATGGAATGGAATGTGGAATGGAATGGAATGGAATTTGGAATAGAATAGAATGGAAGTGAAACTGCAATGGAATGTGGAATGGAATGTGGAATGGAATGGAATGGAACGCGAAATGGAATTGAACGTGGATTGCAATGGAATGGAATGTGGATAGTAATGTAATGGAATGGTATGTGGATTGGAATGGAATGGAATGTGGAATTTAATGGAATGGAAAGTAAAGTGGAATTTGGAATGGAACGTGCAATGGAATGAAATGGAATGTGGAATGGAGTAAAATTGAATATGGAATGGAACATGGAATGGAATGTGGAATGGAATGTGTAATAGAATCTGGAAAGGAACATGTAATGGAATGTGGAATGAAATGTGGAATGGAAAGTGGAATGGAATATGGAATGGATTGTAGTATGGAATGTGGAATGGAAAGGAATGGAATGTGGAATGTAATGTGGAATGGAATGTGGAATGAAACATGGAATGGAACGTGGGAAGGAATGGAATGGAAAGTGAAATGAAATGTGGAATGGAATGGAATAGGATGTGGAATGGAATCTGCAATGGAATGTGGAATGGAATGGAAAGGAATGTGGAATGTGGAATGGAAAGGAATGTGGAATGCAATGGAATGTGCAATGGGATGTGGAATGGAATGTGGAATGGAATGTGGAATGGAATGGAACGGAATGTGGAATGGAATGTGGAATTTAAAGGACAGTAATGTGGAAGGGAATGTGGAATGGAATGTGGAATGGAATGGAATGGAAAGTGGAATAGAATGTGGAATGGAATGGAATGGAAAGTGGAATGGAATGGAATGGAATGTGGAACATAATGAAATGGAAAGGAATGGAATGTGAACGGAACACAATGGAATGTGGAATGCTATGGAATGTAATGAAATGAGGAATGGAATGGAACGGAATATGGAATGCAATGCAATGGAATGAAATGAGGAATTGAAAGGAATGGAATATGGAAAAGAATGGAATGGAATGTGCAATGGAATGGAACAGGACATGGAATGGAACGTGGAATGGAATTCAATGTAATGTGCAATGAAGTGGAATGGAACGTGGAAAAGAATGTGGAATTGAATCTGTAATGGAAAGCGGAATGGAATGGAATGGAATGTGGAATACAGTGGAATGTGATGGAATGAAATGCGGAATGGAATGGAATAGAATGTGGAATGCAATGGAATAGAGTGAAATGTGGAATTGAATGGAATGGAAAGTGGAATGGAATACAATGGAATGTGGAATGGAATGGAATGGAACGTGCAATGGAATGTGCAATGGAATGTCATATGGCATGTGGAATGGAATGTGGAATGTACAGGAATTTAATGTTGACTGTAATGGAATGGAATATGGAATAGAATGCAATGGAATGGAATGTGGAATGGAATCGAATATGGAATGGAATGCAAAGGAATATGGAATGGAATGGAATGGAACGTGGAGTGCAATGTGGAATGGAATGGAATGCAACGTGAAATGGAATGTGGAATGGAATGTGGATGGGAAAGTGGAATGGAACGTGGAATGGAATGGACAGGAACGTCGAATAGATTGGAATGGGAAGTGGAATGTAATATGGAATGGAATGCGGAATGTGACGTGGAAGGGAATGCAATGCAACTTGGAATGGAATGTGGTAGAATATGGAATGGAATGGATTGTAATGTGAAATGGAATGAATTGGAAAGTGGAATGGAATGGAAGGGAACGTGGAATGGAATGTGGAATGGTACGTGGAATGGATTGTTTAATGGAACGGAATGGAATGTGGAATAGAATGGAATGGAATGAAATGTGGAATGGAAAGTTGAATGGATCGTGGAATGGAATGGAATGGAATGAGAAACGGAATGGAAAGGAAAGTGCAATGGAAAGGAAGGAAAAGGAAAGGAAAATGAAATAGAATGTGGAAAGGAATGTGAAATGGATAGTGGAATGGAATGTGGAACGGAATGAAATGGAACGTGGAATGGAATGGAATGTAACGTGGAATGGAATTGAATGGAAAGTGGAATGGAACGTGGAATGGATCATGGAATGGAAAGAGGAATGGAATGCGGAATGGAATGTGGAATGGAATGGAATGGAATGTGGTATGAAATGTGGAATGGAATGGAATGTGGAATGGAATGTGGAATGAAATGCGTTGGAATGAGAATGGAATGTGGAATGGAATGGAATGGAATATGGAAGGGAAAGTGGAATGGAATGGATTGGATTGCGAAATGGATTGTGGAACAGAATGTGTAATGAAACGTGGAATGGAACGTGGAATTGATTGGAATTGAACTTCGTACAGAATGTGGAATGTAATGGAAGGGAATGTGGAATGAAATGTAGAGTGTAATGGAATGGAATGTGGAACAGAATGGAATGGAATGTGGAATGGAATGTGGAATGGAACGGAAAGTAATGAAGAATGAAATGTGGAATGGAATGTGGAAGGAAAAGTGGAATGGAATGGAATGGAATGTGGAATGAAACATGGAAAGTAATTGAATGGAACGTGGGATGGAAAGTGGAATGGAATGTGAAATGGAGTGCAATGGATTGTGGAATGCAGTGTCGAATGGAATGGAATGGAACAGGGAATGGAACATGGAATATAATGGAATGGAACGTGGAATGTAATGTGGAATGGAAAGTGGAATGGAAAGTAGAATGCAACTGAATGGAATGTGGTTTTGAATGGTGAACGGAATGTGGAATAGAAAGTGGAATGGAATGTGAAATGGAATGTTGAATGGAAAAGAATGGAAAGTGGAAAGTAATGGAATGGAATGGGGAATGGAATGGAATGGAATGTGGACTGGAATGTTATGCAATGGAATGGAAAGTGGAATGGAAGTTGGAATGGAACGTGGAATGGAGTGGAAAGGAAAGTCGAATGGAACGTGGGAAGAAAGGTGGAATGAAACGTGGAAAGGAAAGTAATAGAAGGCGGAATGGAATGTGGAATGGAATGTGGAATGGAATGGAGTGGAATGTGGAAAGAAATGTAATCAAATATGGAATGGAATGCGTAAGGGAATGGATTGGAATGTGGAATGGAATTTGGAAAGCAATGATATGGAATGTGGAATGCAATGGAGTGGAATGTGGAAAGGAATGTAATCGAATGTGGAATGGAATGCGGAAGGGAATGGATTGGAATGTGGAATGGAATTTGGAAAGGAATGGAATGGAATGTGGAAGGGAATGTGGAAAAGAATGTAGAATGTAATGTGGAATGGAATGGAATGGAATGTGGAACGGAATGTGTAATAGAATGGATTGGAATGTGGAAGGGAATGTGGAATGTTACGTGGAATGGAATGTGGAATGGAATGGAATGGAATGTGGAAAGGAATATGGAATGGAATGCAGAAAGTAATGTGGAAAGCATTGGAATGGATTGTGGAATGGAATGTGCAATGGAATAGAATGGAATGTGAAATTGAATGGAATGGAATTTTGAATTGAGTGTCAAATGGAAAGGAATGGAATGTGGAATGTAAAGTGGAATTGAATGTGGTATGGAATGGAATTTAATGTGGAATGGAATGTATCGTGGAACTGAATGTGGAATGGAATGGAATTTAAAGTGGAATGCAATATGGAAAGGAATGGAATGTGGACTGTTATGTGGAATAGAATGTGGAATGGAGGGTGCAATGGAACAGAATGGAATGTGGAATGAAATTTGGAATGGAATGTGGAATGGGTCGTGGAATGGAATGGAATGGAATGTGCAATGAAACGTGGAATGGAATGGAATGAAACGAGGAATGTAACGTACAATGGAACGGGCAATGCAATGTGGAATAGAAAGTGGAATGGAATATGCAATGGAATGTGGAATGGAAAGTGGAGGGGAAGGTAAATGAATGTGAAAAGTATTGTGGAATGGAATTTGAAATGGATCATGGAATGCAATGGAAAGGAAAGTGGAATGGATTCTGGAATGGAATGTGGACTGGAACGTGGAATGGAATGGACTGGAATGTGGAATGGAAGTGGAATGGAATGGAATGGAATGTGGAATGGAATGTGGAAAGGAATGTGTTATGGAATGTGGAATAGAACGGAATGGAATGAGGTATGGAATGTGGAATGGAAGTGCAATGGAATGGAATGGAATGTGGAATGGAATGTGGAAAGGAATGTGTTAGGGAATGTGGAATAGAACGGAATGGAATGAGGTATGGAATGTGAAATGGAATTTTGAATGGAATGGAATGGAATGTGGCATGGAATGTGGAATGGAACGGAATGGAATGTGAACTAGAATGTGGAATGTAATAGAATGGAAAGCAGAATGGAATGAATGCAATGGTAAGGAATATGGCATGCAATAGAAAGGAAAATGGAATGCAATGTAGAATGGAATGGTATGGAATGTGGAATGGAAGGTGGAATGGAATGTGGAATGCATCGTGGAATGGAACGTGGAATGGAATGGAATGAAATGTGGAATGGAATGGAATGGAATATGGAATTGAATCTGGAGAGGAATGCAATGGAATCTGGAATAGAATGTGGAATGTAATGGAATAGAATGCGGAATGGAATGGAACGGAATGCTATGGAAAGTGGAATGGAATTTAATGCAATATGGAATGGAATGGAATGGAACATGGAATGGAAAGTGGAAGGGAATGTGGAATGTGGAATTTAATGTGGAATTTAATGTGGAATGGACAGGAATGGAATGGAAGGGAACGTGGAATGTAAAGTGGAATGGAGTGTGGAATGGAATGTGGAATGAAATGTGGAATGGAATGGAATGGAATGTGGAAGGAAACGTGGAATGGAATGAATTGGAATGTGGAATAGAATGGAATGGAATGGAATGGAATGGAATGCGGATTGGAAGGTGGAATGGAATGTGGAATGGAATGTGGAATGAAATGTAGAATGGAATGGAAAGGAAGGTGGAATGAAATGTGGAATGGAATGGATTGGAATGTGGAATGGAATGTGGAATGGACTTTAATGGAATGTGTAATGGAAAGTGGAATGGAATGTGGAATGGATTGTGTAATGGAATGTGGAATGGAACGGAATGGAAGGCTGAATGGAATGTGGAATGTAGTGTGGAATTGAAGTTGGAATTGAAGGCAATGGAATTTTGAATGGAAAGTGGAATGGAAAGTGGAACGGAATGGAATGGAATGGATAGTGGAATAGAATGTGGAATGGAACGTGAAATGGAATGGAATGTAACGTAGAATTGAACCTGGAATGGAATATGGAAAAAATGTGGAATTCAACATGGTATGGAATGTGGAATGGAATGTGCAATGGAAAGGAATGTAAAGTAGAATGGAATGTGGAATTGAGTGTGGAATGGAACGTGGAATGGAATGGAAAGGAATGTGGAATGTAACGTGCAATGGAACGTGGAATGAAATGGAAAGGAATGTGGAATGGAATATGGAATTGAATGGAATGGAATGGAATGGAATGGGAATGGAATGAAACAGAATGTGGAATGGAATGTGGAATGGAATGGAATGAATTGTGGAAGGAAATGTGTTTTGGAATGGAATGGACTGGAATGTGGAATGGAATGTGGGATAGAATTTAATGGAAAGTGGAATGGAACTTGGAATGGAATGGAAGGGAATGGAAAGGAATTTGGAATGGAATGGAATGGAATGGAATGGAAAGGAATGTGGAATGGAATGGAATGGAATGTGGAATGGAATGTGGAATGGAATACAACGAAATGGGGAATGGAATGTTGATTGGAATGGAATGGAATTTAGAATGGAATGGAATGGACTGCGGAATGGAATGCAGAATGGAATGTGGAATGGAAAGGAATGGAATGGAATGTGGAATGACATGTGAATTGGAATGCAATGGAATGTGGAATGGAAAGTGGAAAGAAACGCAATGGAATGAGAATGGAATGTGGTATTGAATGTGTAATGCAATTTGGAATGGACTGTGGAATGGAATGTTGAATGGAATGTGGAAAGAAATGTGGAATGGAATGGAATGGACTTTGGAATGGATTGTGGAATGGAATGTAATGCAATGTGGAATGGAATGTGGAACGGAATGTTTAATGGAAAGTGGAAAAGAATGCAGTGGAATGTGGTATCTAATGTGGAATGTAATGTGGAATGGAATGTGGAAGGGAAAGTGGAATGTAATCGAATGGAATGTGGAATGGAAAGTGGAATGTGATGTTCAATGGAATATGGAATTGAAAGTTGAATGGAATGTAATGGAACGTGGAATAGAACGTCGAAAGGAATGGAATGGAATGTGGAATGTAAGGTAGAATGGAACGTGGAAAGGAATGTGGAATGTAACATGAAATTGAATGTGGAATGGAATGTGGAAGGGAATGTGGAGTGGAATGGAATGGAATGGAATGTGGAATGAAACGTGCAATGTATCGTGGAATTGAATGTGGAATGGATCGTGGAATGGAATGTGAAATGGAATGTGTAATGGAATGTGGAATGGAATATGGAAAGGAACGTGAAATTGACTGGAAGAGAATGTTGAATGGAACGTAGAATGTAGAGGAATGGAATGTGGAATGGAATGGAATGGAAAGTGAAATGGAATCTGGAAAGGAAAGTGGAATGGAATGGAATGGAATGTGGAATGGAACGTGGAATGGAATGTGCAACGGAATGTGGAATGGAATGGAATGTAATATGGAATGGAATGCGGAATGGAACAGAATGTAATGTGGAATGTAATGTGGAATGTAATGGAATGGAATGTGGACTAAAACGAGAAATGGAATGGAATGGAAGGTGGAACGGAACTTGGAATGGAACGTGGAATGGAACGAATAATGGAATGTGGAATGGTATGTGGAATGGAATGGAATGGAATCTGCTATGGAATGTGGAATGGAATGTGAAAAGTAGAGTGGAATGCAATGGAATGGAATGTGGACTGAAACGGGGAACGGAATGGAATGGAAGGTGTAATGGAACATGGAATGGAATGTGGAATGAAACGTGTAATGAAATGTGGAATGGAATGTTTAATGGAATGGAATGTAATCTGGAATTTAATGTGGAATTGAATGAGGAATGGACTGTGGAATGTAATGGAATGGGATGCCGAATGAAATGTGGATTTGAATGTGTAATGTAATGTTGAGTGGAGTGTGGAATGGAACATGGAATGAAACATGGAAAGGAAGGTGGAATGGGATGTTCAATGGAATATGGAATGGAAAGTTGAATGGAATGGAATGGAATGTGGAATTGAATGTGCAAAGGAATGTAATGGAATGTGGAATGGAATGTAGATTGGAACGTGGAAAGGAATGTGGAAAGGAACGTGGAATGGAATGTGGAATGGAATGTGGAACGGAATGTGGAGTGGAATGGAATGGAATGGAATGGAAAGTGGAATTGAACGTGCAATGTATGGTGGAATTGAATGTGGAATGGAACTTGGAATGGAACGTGAAATTGAATGTTGAATGGAATGTGGAATGGAATATGGAATGGAACGTGAAATTGAATGGAAAGTAATGTTGAATGCAACGTGGAATGGAATGGAATGGAATGTAGAATGGAATGTGGAATATAATGGAATGGAACGTGGAATGGAATCTGGAAAGGAAAGTGGAATGGAATCTGGAAAGGAAAGTGGAAAGAAATGGAATGGAATGTGGAATGGAATGTAGAATGGAATGTACAACGGAATATGGATTGGAATGGAATGGAAAGTGGAATGGAATGTGGAATGGAACGGAATGTATTGTGGAATGGAATGTGGAGTGTAATGTGGAAAGGAAAGAGGAACGTAACGCAATGGAATGTGGACTGAAACCAGAAACGGAATAGAATGGAAGGTTGAATGGAAAGCGGAATGGAAGGTAGAATGGAATGTGTAATGGAAAGTGGAATGGAATGTGGAATGGAATGGAATGGAATCTGGAATGGAATGTGGAATGGAATGTGAAATGCACTCTGTAATGGAATGTGGAAAGGAAAGAGGAATGTATTGGAATGGAAGGCGAACTGAAACGAGGAATGGAATGGAATGGAATGTGGAATGGAATGTGGAATGGAATGGAATGAAATGGAATGTGGAATGGAATGAAATGGAATGTGGAATGGAATGTAATGGAATGTGGAATGGAATGTGGAATGGAATGGAATGGAATTTGGAATGGAACGTGGAGTGGAATGTGGAAGGGAATGTGGAAGACAATGGAATGCCAAGTGGAATGGAATGTGGAATGCAATGGAATGGAACGTGGAATTGAATGTGGAATGCAATGTTGAATAGAATGGAATGGATGGTGGAATGGAATGTGAAATAGAAAGTGGAAAGGAACGTGGAATGGAACTTGGAATGGAATGTGCAATGGAAAGTAGAATGGAATGTGGAATGGAATGGAATGGAATGCGGCATAGAATGGAATGGAATGTGGAATGGAATGGAATTGAATTTGGAATGGAATGTGAAATGGTAAGGAAAGCAACATGGAATGGAATGGAATGCAATGTGGAAAGGAATGCAATGGGATGTGGAAAGAAATGAAACATAATGTGGAATCGAATGTGAAATGGAATGGAATACAATGTGGAATAGAATGCGGAATTGAATGGAATTTGGAATGGAAAGGAATGGAATGGAATGGAATGTGAAATGGAATGGAATGTGGAATGGAATGGAATGGAATGTGGAATGGAATGGAATGGAATTGAATCGAATGGAATGGAATGTGGAATGCAATGTGGAATGGAATGGAATGGAAAGTGGAATGGATTCTGGAATGGAACGTGGAATGGAATGGATTGGAATGCGTATTAGAATTGAATGGAAAGTGGCATGGAATGGAATGCAATGTAAAATGGAATGGAATGGATTGTGGAATGGAATGGAATGGAATGTGCAATGGAAAGGAGTGGAATGGAATGTGGAGTGGAATGGAATGGAATGCAATATAGAGTGGAATTGAATGGATTGGAATTTGGAATGGAACGTAATGGAACGTGGAATGGAATGGAATTGAATGCGAAAAGCAACGTGGAACGCAATGGAATGCAAAGTGGAAAGGAATGTGGAATGGAATGGAAATTAACGTGGAATGGATCCTGGAATGGACCATGGAATGGAATGTGGAATGGAATGGAATGGAATGTGGAATGTAATGTGCAATGGAAAGAAATGCAATATGCAATGGGAAGGAATGGAATTAAAGGGAATTTGGAATGGAATGGAATGGAATGGAATGTGGAATGGAATGTGGAATGGAAAGAAACGGAATGAGGAATGCAATGTGGAGTGCAATAGATTCGAAACTGGAATGGAAACTATAATGGAACATAGAAGGGAAGTGGAATGGTATATGGAATGGAATGTGGAATGGAATATGGAATGGAATAGAATGGAATGTGGTCTGGGATATAATGAATTGGAGGGTGGAATGGATTGGAATCGAATGTGGAATGGAAAATGGATTGGAATGTGGAATGGAATGCTGAGTGGAATGGAGTGGACTGTGAAATGGAAAGGAATGGAATGGAATGTGGAATCAAAAGTGTAAAGGAAGGGAATGGAATGTGGAACGGAGAGTGGAATGGAATGCAATGGAACATGGAATGGAATATGCAATGGAATACGGAATGGAATGGATTGGATTGCAAAATGGAATGGAATGGAAAGTGGAATGGAATGGAAAGGAATGTGAAAAGGAATGGAATGGAATGTGAAATGGAATGGAAAGGAGTGTGGAATGGAAAGGATTGGAATGTGGAAAGGAATGGAATACAATGAGGAAAGTAAAGTTGAATCGAAAGTGGAATGGAACGTGGAATGAAACGTGGAATGGAATGGACTGAAACGTGTAGTGGAAAGTGGAATGGAACGTGGAATGGAATGTGGAGTGCAAAGTGGAATGGAACGTGCAATGTAATGGAATGCAATGTGGAATGCAATGGGAGGAAAGGTGGAATGAAATGGAATGGAATGTGGAATGGAATAGAATGAAATGGAATGCGGAATGGAATGTAATGGAATGTGGAATGCAATGTGGAATGGAATGAAATGGAATGTGGAATGCAATGAAATGGAATGTGGAATGGAATGTGGAATGGAATGGAATGCAATGTGGAAAGGAATGTGGAATGGAATGAAAAGGAACATGGAATGGAATGTGGAATGGAATGTGTAATGGAATTAAGTGTAATGTGTAGTGGAATGTGGAATGGAATGTGGAATGGAATGGAATGGAAGGTGGAATGGAATGGAAAGGTATGTGGAAAGGAATGGAATGAAGTGCAACATGGAATGGCATGGAATGGAATGTGGAATGGAATGTGGAATTCAATGAAGTGGAATGTGGAATGGAATGAAATGCAATGTGCAATGGAATTTGGAATGGAATGGAATTTGGAATGGAAAGGAATGGAATGTGGAATGGAAAGGAATGGAATGTGGAATGGAAAGGAATATGGAATGGAATGGAATATTGAATGGAATGGATTTCAATGTGGAATGGAACGGATTGGAACGGAATGTGGAATTCAATGGAATGGTGTGTGGAATGGAATGAAATGCGGAATGGAACGTGGAATGGAACGTGGAATGGAAACTGGAATGGAACGTGAAATGCAATTGGAAACGAATGTGGAATGGAATGGATTGGAATTTCAGGGAATGAGAAATGGAGTGGAATGGAATGTGGAATGGAATGTGGAAGGGAATGGAATGGAATGTGGAATGGAATGTGGAATGGAATGCAATGAAATGGACTGGAATGGATTGGAATGGAATGAATGTGAAATGTAATGGAGTTGAATGTGGAATGAAATGTATACTAGAATGGCATGGAATGTGGAAAGAATGTGGAATGGAATGGAATGGAATGTGGAATGCAATGAAATGAAATGTGGAATGAAACGTGGAATGAAATGGAATGCAATGTGGAAAGAAAGTGGAATAGAATGCAATGGAATGTGGAATGGAATGCAATGGAATGTGGAATGGAACGTGGAATGGAACGAAATGGAATGTGGAATAGAACGTGGAATGGAATCTGGAATGGAACGTGGAATGGAATGGAATGGGAGATGGAATGTGAAATGGAACCTGGAATGCAATGGAATGTGGAATGGATTGTGGAATGGAATGTGGAGTTCAACGCGGAATGGAATGGAATGGAATGTGTAATGCAACATTCAATGGAATGGCATGGAATATGCAATGGAACGTGGAGTGGAATGGAATGGAAGGTGGAAAGAAACGTGGAATGGAAAGAGTACTGGAACGTGAAATGGAATGGAGTACGGAATGGAATGTGGAATGAAAAGTCGAAAGGAATGGAATATGGAATGGATTGTGGAATGGAATGGAATGGAATAGAATGTGGAATGGATAGGTATCGAATGTGGAATGGAATGTAGTGGAATAGAATGTGGAATGGAATATAGTGGAATAGAATGTGGAATGGAATGGAATGCAATGTGGAATGGAATGGAATGGAATGTGGAAAGGAGAGGAATGGAATGTCGAATGAAATTGAATGGAATGTGGAATGGAATGCAATGGAATGTACAATGGAATGTGGAATGGAATGTAATGTGGAAAAGAAATGAAAGGAATGTGGAATGTAATGTGGAATGGAATGGAATGTGGAATGGAATATGAAATGCAATGGAATGGAATGTGGAATGGAATGTGGAATGGCAGGGAATGGAATATGTAATGGATTGTGGACTGGAATGGAAAGGAATGTGGAATCGAAGGTGGAATGGAATGGAATGTGGAATGGAATGGAATGGAATGGAATGTGGAATGGAATGGAATGGAATGGAATGTGGAATGGAATGGGGAATGGACTGGAAAGGAATGTGGAATGTAATGTGGAATGGATTGTGGAATGGAATTTGGAATGGCATGTGGAAATCAATGGAATGGAATGTGTAATAGAATGTGGAATGGAATGGAAAGGAATGTGGAATGGAATGTAGACTGCAATGGAAAGGAATGTGGAACGGAATTAAATGGAATGTGGAATGGAATGGAATTGAGTGTGGAATGGAAATTGGAATGGAATGTGGAATGTAACGTGGAATGGAATGTTGAATGGGATGTGCAACGGAATGTGGAATGGAAGGGAATGTGGAATGCAATGTGGAATGGATTGTGGAATATAATGTGGAATGGAATGTGGAATAGAATGGAATGGAATGTGGAAAATAACGTGGAATGGAATGGAATGGCATGTGGAATGGAACCTGGAACGTAATGTGGAATGGAACTTTGAATGGAATGCAGGAACGGAATGGAATGCCGAGTGAAATGGAATGGAAGGTGGAATGGAACAGAAAGGGATGCAGACTGGAATAGAACGGAATATGGAATGGAATTTGGAATGGAATGGAATGCAATGTGGAATGGAATGTGGAATGGAATGATACGTGGAATGGAAAGAAATGAAATGTGGAAGGGAATTGAATGTAATGTACAATTTACTGTGGAATGGAATGGAATGCTATGTGGAATGGAATGTGCAATCGAATGGAATGTGGAATCGATTGGAATGTGGAATGGAATGTTGAATCGAAAGTGGAATGGAATGGAATGTTGAATGGATTGTGGAATGGAATGGAATGGAATGGAATGTGCAGTGGAATGGTATAGAATGTGGAATGGAATGGAATGGAATGTGGAATGGAATATGGAATGGGTTTTGGAATCGAATATAGTATGGAATGTGGAATGGAATGGAAAGGAAAGTGCAGTGAAATGTGGAATGGAACGGAAAGGAATGTGGAATGGAATGTGGAATGCAATGGAATGGAATGTGGAGTGGAATGGAATGGAATATGGAATGGATTGGAATAGAACATGAAATGGAAATTGGAATGGATCGTGGAATGCAACATGGAATGGAACTTGGAATGGAAAGTGGAATGCAATGTGAAATGGAACGGAATGGAAGGTGGAATGTAATGTGTAATGGAATGGAATGTAAAGTGTAATGGACGGGAATGGAATGTGGAATGGAATGGATTGCAATGGAAAGTGGAATGGAATGTGGAATTGAATATGGAATGGAATGGAATGGAATCTTGAATGGAATGTGGAATGAAATGGAATGGAATTTGGAATGGAATGCAATGGAAAGTGGAATGCAACGTGGAATAGGATGGAATGGAATGTGGAATGGAAGGTGGAATGGAATGTGGAATGGAATGGAATGTGGAATGGAATGTGGAGCGGAACTTGGAATGGAATGGAATGTGCAATAGATTGTAGAGTGAAATGTGGAATGCTATGTGGAATGCTATGTGGAAAGGATTGGATTGGAATGTAGAATGGAATGGAATTTGGAATGGAATGGAATGTGGAATGGAATTGAATGGAATAGTATTTGGACCGGAATGGAATGGAATGGAATGGAATGTGGATTGGAATAGAAAGAAATGTGGAATGGAAACTGGATTGGCATGGAAAAGAATGTGTAATGGCATGCGTAATGGCATGGAATGGAATGTGGAATGGAATGGAATGCATTGTGGAACGAAATGTGCAGTGGAATGGAAAGGAATGTGGAATGTCATGGAATGCAATGTAGAATGCAATGGAATGGAATGTGGGAAGGTATGGAATGTAATGTGCAACGGAATGGAATGCAATGTAGAATGCAATGGAAAGTGGATTGGAATGAAATGAAATCGAATAGGGATTGGAATGAAATGGAATGGAATATGGACTGGAATGGAATGGAATGTTAAATGGAATGGGATGCAATGTGGAATGGAATGGAATGGAAAGTGGAATGGCATGGAATGGAATGTGGAATGGAAGGGAATGGAATGTAGAATGGAATGTGGAATGGTACGGAATGGAATGGAATGAAATGTGGAATGGAATGGAATGGAATATAGAACGGCATTTGGAACGCAATGGAAAGAAAACTGGAATGGAAGGTGGAATGTAAGGTGGCATGGAATGTGGAATGGTACGTAGAAGGGAATGGAATAGAACATGGAATGGAACGTGGAATGGAACGTGGCATGGAACGTGGAATGGAACGTGGAATGGAATTGAATGGAACCTGGAATGGCATGGATCGGAATGTGGAATGGAATGGAAGGGAATGTGGAATAGAATGGAATAGAAGGTGGCATGGAATGGAATTCAATGGAATGAGTACAGGAATGGAATGGAAAGTGGAATGGAATTTCAAATGGAATTGAAAGGAATTTGGAATAGTATGGAATGGAATGTGGAACGCAATGGAATGGCAAGTAGAATGGAATGGAACTGGATGTGGAAATGAATGTGCAATGGAGCAGAATGGAATGTGGAGTGGAATCGAATGCAACATGGAATGGAATGGAATGGAATGTGGAAAGGAATGGAATGGATTTGGAATGGAATGGAATGGAATGTGCAATGGAGTGGAATGGAATGTGGAGTGGAATTGACTGCATTGGAACGTGGAATGGAATGGAATGGAATGTGAAATAGAATGTAGTGGAATGTGGAATTGAATTGAATATAATGGACCTTGGAATTGAATTCAAACAATCGTGGATTGGAATGTAATGAACGTGGAATGCAATGGAATGGAATGTGGTAGGGAATGGAACGGAAGGTGGATTGTAATGGAATGGAATCGAAAGTGGAATGGAATGGAATGTGGAATGGAATGGAATGGAATGGAACTTGGAATGGAGTGGAATGTGGAATGGAATGGAATGTGGATTTGAAGTGGATGGAAGGGAATGGAAATGGGAATGTAATGGAATGGTACGTGGAATGGAATGGATCGTAACGTGGAATCGAATGGAATGAAATTTGGAATGGATTGGAATGTAATGTAGAATGGAATGAAAGGAAATGGAATGTGGAATGGAATAGAATGTGGAATGGAATGGGATGGAATGTAGAATGGCATGGAATGGAATGTGGAATGGAATGGAATGTGGTATGGAATGTGGAGTGGAATGGAATACAATGTGGAATGCACTATGGATGGAATGTTGAATGGAATGTGGAATGAAATGGAATGGAATGTGGAATGGAATCTGGAATGGAATGTGGAATGGAATAGAATGGAATGCGGATTGGAAAATGGACTGGAAAGTGGAATGGAACATGGAATGTAACATTGAATGCAACATCGAATGGAACGTGAGATGGAACGACAAATGGAACGTGGAATGGAATGCAGAATGGAATGTGGAATGGAATATCGAATGGAGCAAGTGATGGAACGACGAATGGAAAGTGGAATGGAATGCAGAATGGAATGTGGAATGGAACGGAATGGAATGTGTAGTGGAATGTAATGGGATGCGGAATGGAATGGAATTTGGAAAGGAATGGAATGGAATGTGGAATGGAAAGTGGAATGGAATGTGGAATGGAAATCAATGGAATGGGAAGCTATGTGGAATGGAAAGGAATGGAATGGAATGTGGAATTGAATGGAACGGAATGGAAAGGAATGGAAAGGAATGGAATGGAATGGAATGTGGAATGGAATGGAATGACATGTGCAATGGAGTGGAATGAAATGGAATGTGGAATGGAATGGAATGTGGAATGGAATGAGGAATGGAATATTACGTGGAATGGAATGGAATGGAATGGAATGTGGAATGGAATGCACTGCAATGTGGAATGGAATGGAACAGAATGTGGAATGGAATTAAATGTAATGTGGAATGGAATGGAAAGGAACGGAATATGGACTGGAATGGATTGGAATGGGATGTTGAATGGAATGGAATTGAATGGAATGGAATGGAATGCAAAATGCAATGGAATGGAATGGAATGGAATGTTAAATGGAAGGTGGAATGAAATGGAATATGGAATGGAATGTGGAATGAAAAGGAATGGAATGTGGAATGGAATGTGGAAAGGAATGGAATGTGGAATGGGATGAAATGTAATGTGGAATGGAACTGAATAGAAAGGAAAGTGGATTGCAATGGAATGTGGACTGGAATGGAATGGAATGTAACGAAATGTGGAATGGAATAAGAAATGGACTGGAATGGAATGGAGAGGAACATGAAATGGAATGGAATGTTGAATGAAATGGAATGGAATGGAATGGGATGACAAATGGAGTGGAATGGAATGGAATGGAATGTGGAATGCAATAGAATGGAATGTGGAGTGTAATGGAATGGAATATGAAATGGAATGGCATGTGGAGTGGAATGGAATGGAATATGAAATGGACTGGAATTGAATGGAATGGAATGGAAAGAGAAAAAGAATGGAATCGAATGTGGAATGGAATTGAATTGAATGTGGAAAACAATGGAATGGAATATGGAATGGAAAGTTGAATGGGAATGCAATGTGGAGTGGAGAGGAATGGAATATGGAGTGGAATGGAATGGAATGTGGAGTGGTATGGAATGGAATATGGAATGGAATGTGGACTGGAATAAAATGGAATGGAATGCAATGGAATGTGGAATGGAAGGGAATTAAATTTGGAATGGAATGGAATGGAATTCAATGTGGAATGGAATGGAATGGAATGCAATGTGGAAAGGAATGGAACGATATGTGGTGTGGAATGAAATGTGGAATGGTAAGCAAAATGGAATGAAATGGAATGGACTGGAATGGAATGTGGAATGGAATGGAATGTGAAGTGGAATGGAATGGAATGTTGAAAGCAAAGTGGAATGAAATGGAATGGAATGTGGAATGGAATGTGGAATGGAGTGGAATGGAAAGTGGAATGGAATAGAATGGAATGTGGAATGGAATGGAATAGAATGGAATGTGGAATGGAATGCAATGGAACGTGGAAAGGAAAGTGGATTGGAGTGGAATGTGGAATGGAATGGAATGAAATGGAATGGAATGTATAATGGAATTGAATGTGGAATGGAAAGGAACGAAACATCGAAAGGAAGGAGGAATGGAACGTGGCATGGAACATAGAATGGAACTTGGAATGGAATGGAATGGAAAGTGGAATGTAATGGAAGGGAAAGTGGAATCGAATGTGGAATGGAATGGAAAGGATTGTGGAATGGAATGTGGAATGCAATGCAATGCAATGTGGAATGGAATGGAATGGAAAGTGGAATGGAAATTGTAATGGAACTTGGAATGGAACGTGGAAAGGAACGTGGAATTGAATGTGGAATGAAATGTGGAATGGAATGGAGTGGAATGGAATCGAATGTGGAATGGAAAGTGGATTGGAACCTGGAATGGAACTTGGAATGTTACGTGCAATGAAAAGTCAAAAGGAACGTGGAATGGAATGTCTAATGGAACGTGGAATGAAATGTGCAATGGAATGTGCAAAGGAACGGAATGGAATGAAATGCAATATGGAATGGTATGGGGAATGGAAAAGAAAGGAAAGTGCAATGGAATAGAATTGAATGGAACTTGGAATGGAAAGGAATGGAATGGAATGTGCAATGGAATTGAATGGAATGTGGAAAGGAATGGAATGGAATGGGAATATAACGGAATGGAATGTGGAATGGATTGTGGAAAGGAATATGGAATGGAATGTGGAATGGAATGCAATCGAACTGAAAGGATTGTGGAATGAAATGAAATGGAATTTTGAATGCAACGGAATTGAATGGAATGTCAGATGGAATGGGAAGGAATGTGGAATGGGATGCAATGGAATGTGTAATGGAATGGAATGGAATGTGTAATGGAAAGGAAAGGAATGTGGAATGCAATGCTGAATGGTATGGCAAGGAAAGTGGAATGGAATGGAATGGAATGTGCAATGCAACGGGGAATGGAAAAGAATATGGAGTGGAATGTGGAAGGGAAAGAAATGGAACCTGGAATGCAATGGAAAGTGATGGAATGTGGAATGGAATTGATTGGAATGGAACGAAATTAGGAATGGAATGGAATGGAATGGAATGTGTAATGGAATGGAATGGAATGTGGATTGGAATGGAATGGAATGGTATGTGGATTGGAATGGAATGGAATGTGGAATGGAATGGAATGGAATGTGGATTGGAATGGAATGGAATGCTATGTGGATTGGAATGGAATGGAATGTGGAATGGAATCGAATGTGGAATGGAATGTGGAATGAAATGCACTCTCAAATGGAATGGAATGGAATGTGGAATGAAATGCACTCTCAAATGGAATGGAATGGAATGTGGAATTGAATGGCATGTGAAATGGAATGGAATGGAAAGTAAAAAGGAATGGAATTAAATGTGCAATGGAATGGAATGGAATGTGGAATGGAATGTGGAATGGAATGGAATGGACTGTGGAATGCTATGGAATGGAGTGTGGAATGGAATGGAATGGATTGGAGCGGAATGGGAAAATAAAGAATGGAAAGTGGAATGGAATGTGGAAAGCAATATGGAATGGAATGTGGAATGGAATGCAATCGAACAGAAAGGATTGTGGAATGCAATGGAATGGAATATGGAATATAATGGAATGCGAAGGAATGTGAAATGCAATGGAATGGAATGGAGTGGAAGATGGAAAAGAATGGAATGGAATGCGGAATGGAATGTGGAATGGAATGTGGAATGGAATGAAAAGGAATGTGGAACGGAATTGAATGGGATATGGAAATGAATGGAATGGAATGGAAAGGGAAAATAAAGGAATGGAATTTGTAATGGAATGTGGAAAGCAATATGGAATGGAATGTGGAATGGAATGCAATCGAACAGAGAGGATTGTGAAATGGAATGGAATGGAATTTGGAATGCAATGGAATTGAAAGGAATGTGAGATGGAATGGAAAAGAATGTGGAATGGAATGGAATGGAATGGAATTTGTAATGGAATGGAATGGAATGTGTAATGGAATGAAATGGAATGTGTAAAGGAATGGAAAGGAATGTAGAATGCAATGTGGAATAGTATGGAATGGAATGTGGAATGGAATGGAATGGTATGTGCAATGCAATGTGGAATGGAAAGGAATGGGGAGTGGAATGAAATGGAAAGGAATGTGGAATGAAATTGAATGGAATGGAATGGAATGTCGAGTGGAATATGGAATGGAATGGAATGGAATGTGGAATGGATTTTTGAATGGAATTGAATGGAATGTAGCATGGAATGTGGAATGGAATGGAATGGAATGTGGAATGGAACATGGAATGGTATGGAATGGAATGTGGAATGCAATTTGGAATGGAATGTGGAATGGAACGGAATGTAATGTGGAATGGACTGTGGAATGGAAGGCAGAAATATAAGTGGAATGGAATGGAATGGAACATGGAATGGCATGAGGAATGCAATGGAATGGGATGTAGAATGGAATGCATCGGAATGAGATATTGAATGGAATGGAATGGAATGGAATGTGGACTGAAATTGAACGGAATATGGAATGGAATATGTAATGGAATGGAATGGAATGTGGAAAATAACCTGAAATGGAATGGAATGGAAGGAGGAATGGTAAGTGGAATATAATGTGGAATGTAATGTGGAATGGAATGGAAGGGAAAGTGGAATGCAATGGAGTAGAATGTTGAAAGGAATGTGGAATGGAATGCAATGGAATTAGGAATGGAACGTAATGTAATGTGTAACGGAATGTGGAATGGAATGTGGAATGGAACGGATTGGAATGTGGAAGAGAGTGTGGAATGGAATGGAATGGAATGCTGAAAGGAATGGAACGGAATGTGGAATGGAATGTGGAATGGAATGTGGAATGGAAAGCAGAGTAATGTGGAATTGAATGTGGAATGTAATGTTGTATGGAGAGGAATGTAATGTGGAATGAAATGTGAAAACGAAAGTGGAATTTAATGGAATGGAATGAGGAATGGAACGTTGAATGGAGTGGAATGGTAGGTGGAACGCAATGTGGCAAGGAATGGGGAATCGAATGGAATGGCATGTGGAATGGAATAGAATGGAATGTGGAATGAATTGAAATAGAACCTGGAATAGAATATGGAATGGAATGTGGAATGGAATGTGGAATGGAAGGGAATGGTATGTGGAATGGAATGGAGTGGAATGGAATGGAATAGAATGGAACTTTGAATGGAACGTGGAATGGAAAGTGGAACGGAATGTGGAATGGAATGGAATGTGGAATGGAATGTGGAATGAAATGGAATGGAAAGTGGATTGGTATGTGGAATGGAACGTGGAAACGAAGGTGGAATAGAACGTCGAATGTAGTGGAATGGATTGTGGAATGGAGAGGAATGGAATGTGGAATGGAATGTGAAATGAAATGTAGAATGTAATGTGGAATGGAAAGTCGAATGGAATGGAATGGAATTTGGAATGGAATGCAATGGAATGTGGAATGGAATGTGAAATGCAATGTGGAATGGAATGTGGAATGGAATGTGAAATGGAATGTGGAAAGCGAGGTGGAATGGAATGGAATGGACTTTGGAATGGAATGTGAAATGTAATGGAATGGAATGTGGAATGGAATCTGCAATGGGACGTGGAATGGAATGTGAAATGGATCTTGGAATGGTGTGGAACAGAACACGCAATGGAATATGGACTGGAACATGGAATGGAAAGTTTAATGTAGAGTGGAATAGAAGTTGGAAAGGAATCTGCAGTGGAATGTGGAATGGAAAGTGGAATGGAACCTGGAAAGGAATGGAATGCCACGTGGAATGGAATGTGGAATTGAATGTGTAATGGAACATGGAATGGAATGGAATGGAATGTGAAACGGAAAGGGATGGAATGTGGAATGGAATGGAATGGAATGTGGAATGTAATGGAATAAAAAGTGGAAAGAAGTGTTGAGTGGAATGGAATGGAATGTTGAATGGAATGTGGAATGGAATATGAAATGGAATGTGGAATGGAGTGTGGAATAGAACGAGAAACGGAATGTTGAATGGAACGGAGTGGAACTTGTAATGGAACGTGGAATGGAATGCAGAATGGAATGTAACAGAATGTGAAATGGAAAGTGGAATGGAATATGTAATGGAATGCAATGGAATGTGGAATGGAATGTGAAATACAGTGTGGAATGGAACGTGGAATGGAATGTGAAATGGAAAGTGGAAAGGAATGTGGAATGGAATGCAATGGACTTTGGAATGGAATGTGGAATGGAATGGAATGGAATGGAATGTGGACTGGAATGAGCAATGGGACTTGGAATGGACTAGAATGGAATGTGAAATTGATCTTGGAATGGAATGGAACAGAAGAGCGCAGCAGAATATGGAATGGAACGTGCAATGGAACGTGGATTGTAGTGTGGAATGCAAGTTGGAAAGGAATGTGCAATGGAATGTGTAATGGAATGCGGCATGGAATGGAATGGAACGTGGAATGGAACCTGGAATGGAATGGAATGCCACGTGGAATGGAATGTGGAATGGAATGTGGAATGGGACATGGAATGGAATGGAAATGAACGTGGAATGGAAAGGGATGGAATGTGGAAGGGAATGGAATGGAATGTGGAATGCAATGGAATGAAATGTGGAATGCAATCTGGAGTGGAATGGAATGGAATGTGGAATGGAATGTGGAATAGAATGTGAAATGTAATGTGGAATGGAATGTGGAATAGAACTTGAAACGGAATGAGGAATGGAATGGAATGGAACATGTAATGGAACGTGGAATGGAATGTTGAATGGAAAGGAACGGAATGTGAAATGGAAAGTGGAATGGAATGTGGAATGGAATGCAATGGAATGTGGAATGAAACGGAATGTTATGTGAAAAGCATTGTGGAATGGAAGGTGGAAAGTAATGTCAAATGGAACGGTTTGGAATGTGCAATGGAATGTGTAATGGAGTGTCGAATGGAATGTGGAATGGAACGGAATGGAATGTGGAATTGAATATGGAATGTAATGTGTTTTGGAATGTGGAGTGAAATGTGGAATGGAATGGAAAAGTATGAGGAATTGAATGTGGAAGGGAATTTGGAAGAGAATGGAATGGAATGTAGAATGTATCGGAATGGAATCTGGAATGGAATGTGGAATGGAGTGTTAAATGGAATGTGGAATGGAAAGGAAATGTGGAATGGAGTGTTAAATGGAATGTGGAATGGAAAGGAATGGAATGTGGAATGGAATGTGGAAAGGATTGGAATGGAATGAGGAATGGAAGGTGGAATGGAATGTGGAATGGAATGTGGAATGCAATGTGGAATGGAGTATGGAATGGAATGCGGAATGGAGTTTGAAATGGAAAGTGCGTTGGAACGGAATGGAGTGTGCAATGGAATGTGAATGTAACTGAATGGCATGGGAAATGGAGGGTGGAATGTAGAGTGGAATGGAATGTGGAGTGGAATGGAAAAGGAAGTGGAATGGAATGTGGAATGCACTGTGGAATGGAAAGTGGAATGGGACAGAATGGAATGTGGAATGGAAAGTGGAAAGGAGTGTGGAACGAAAAGTGGAATGGAAAGTAATGTAATGTGGAATGGAATGTGGAAAGAAATGTGGAATGGAATGGAATAGATTGTGGAATGGAATGGAATGGAATGGTAAGGAGTGTGGAATGGAAAGGAATGGAATGTAGAATGAAACGTAGAGAGGAACGTGGAATGGAACGTGGAATGGGAACTGGAATGAAAGGTGGAATTGATTGGAATGGAAAGTAATGGAAGATGGATGGAATGGAATGGAAAGTGGAATGGAATGTGGGATGGAATGGAATGGAATGTTCAATGGAATGAGGAAAGGAACGTGGAATAGAATGTGGAATGCAACGTGGAAAGGAATGTGAAATGTAATTGAATGGAATGTGGAATGGAATGTAATGGAATGTGGAATAGAAACAAATGGAATGGAATGTGGAATAGAATGGAATGGATTCGAATGGAATGCGGAGTGGAATTGAATGGAATGTGGAATGCAATATAATGGAATGGAATGTGAAATAGAATGCAATGGAATGTGGAATGAAATTCAATGGTATGCGGAATGGAATGGAATGGAATGTGGAACAGAATGAAATGGAATGGAACGTATAATAGAATTCAATGGATAAGAAGGGAATGTGGAGTGGAATTGAATGGAAAGAGGAATGCCATGTAATGGAATGGAATGTGAAAATGAATTAAATGGAATGTGGAATGAAATGCAATGGAATGTGGAATGGAATGGAATGGAATGTGGAATGGAATAGAATGGAACATGGAATGGAATGTGGAATGGAATAGAATGGAACGTGGAATGGAATGTGGAATGGAATAGAATGGAACGTGGATGGAATGTGGAATGGAATTTGGAATGGAATGTGGAATGGAAAGGAATGGAATGTGGAATGGAATGGAATTGAATGTGGTTTGGAAAGGAATGGAATGTGGAATAGAATGGAATGCAGTGGAATGTGTAATGGAATGTGGAAGGGAATGGAATTTAAAATTGGATGGAATGCAATGGAACGTGGAACGGAATGGAATGGAAAGTTTAACCGAACTGAACGTAAAATGGAATACAATGGAATGTGGATTGGAATGGAATGGAATGTGGAATGGAATACAATGGAATGGAATGGAAAGTGAAATGGAAAGAGAATGGAATGTGAAATGGAATGTGGAAAGGAATGTGGAATGGAAAGTGGAATGGAATGAAATGGAACGGATCGTGTACTGCAACGTGGAATGCATGGTGTAAGAGAACGTGTAATGTAATAAAACATGGAATGGAATGGAATGGAATGTGGAATGGAATGTGAAATGCAATATGGAATGGAATGATGAATGGATTGTGGAATTTAATAGAATGAAATGGAATATGGAATGGAATGGAATTGAATGTGGAATGGAACGTGGAAAGAAAGGTGGAATGCAACGTGGAAGGGAACGTGGAATGTAAGGGAATGGAAGGTGGAATGGAATGGGGAATGGAATGGAATTGAACGTGGAATGGAATGTGGGATGGAATGGAGTGGAAAGTGGAATGGAATGTAGAATTGAATGTGGAATGGAAAGTGGAATGGATTGGAATGGAATGTGGTATGGAAAGGAATGGAATGTGAAATGGAATGTGCATTGGAATGTGGAACATAATCAGGAATGGCACGTGGAAATTAACATCAAATGGAATGGAATGGAACGTGTAATGGAATGTAAAATGGAACGGAATGGAATGTGGACTGGAATGTGGAATGGAATGCAGTATATAATGGAGTCAAAAGTGGAACGGAATGTGAAATGGAATGGAATGGAATGTGGAAAGGAATGTGGAATGGAATGTTGAATGGAATCATTAATGGAAGTGGAATGGAATGGAAAGGAATGCGGAATGGAAAGTGGAATGGAATCTGCAATGGAATGTGGAATGCAACGGAAGTAATGGTTAATGGAATGTGGAATGGAATGTCGAAAGGAAACAGGAATAGAATGGAATGGAATGTAATATAGAATACAACGTGGAATGGAAAACAATGGTAAGTGGAAAGGAAAGTGGAATGTAACGGGGAATACAAAGTGGAATGGAAAGTGGAATGGAATGGAATGGAATGTGCAGTGGAATGTGGAGTGGATTGGAAAGGAATGTAGAATGGACGGTGGAATGGAATCTATCGAATTGTTGAATGGAATGTGGAATGGAATGTTCAATGGAATGTGGAATAGAATGTAATGGAATGGAATTTATTGTGGAATGGAATGTGGAATGAAAAATATAATGGAACGGAATGGAATGTGGAATGTAATGTGGAATGAAATGTGGAATGGAACGTGGAAAGCAATGGAATGGAATGTGGAATGGAACTTGTAATGGTATAGAATAGAACATGCAATGGAATGTGGAATGGAATGTGGAATAGAACATGGAAGGGAATGTGAAATGCAATGAGGAATGAAATGTTGAATGGTACGTGGAAGGGAATGTGTAATGGAATGTTGAATGGAACGTGGAAAGGAATGGAATGGAAGGTGGAATGGAACGGATTGGAATGTGGAATGGAATTTAATGGAATGTGGAATGGAATGTGGAATGGAATGTGGAATGGAATGGAATGGAATGGAATGTGGAATGGAATGTGGAATTGAAGGAATGGAATGTGAAATTGAATGGAATGCAATGTGGAATGGAATGTGGAATTTAAGGGAACAGAATGTGGAATAGAATGTGCAAAGGAATGTGGAATGGATTGTGGAATGGAATGGAATGGGATGGAAAGTGGAAACGAATGGTGAATGGAATGGAATCAACTGTGGAATGGAATGAGGAATAGAATGGAATGGAATGTGGAATAGAAGGGAATGGAATGTGGAATGGAATGTCATGGAAAGGGGAATGGAATGTGGAATGGATTGGAATGGTATGTGGAATGGAATGGAATGGAAGGTGAAATGGAACGTGGAATGGAAAGTGGAAAGGAATGTGGAATGGAATGGTATGGGGAATTGAATGGAATAGAATGCAATAAATGAATGGAATGGAATGTGGAATGAAAGGAGTAGAATGTGCAATGGAATGAAATGGAATGCGATGTGGATTGTAATGGAATACAATGCAGTGGAATGGAATGTGAAAAGGAATGGAATGGAATATAGAAAGGAATAGAATGTGGAAAGGAGGGAAACGGAATGGAAAGAAATGGAATGGAATGTGGAATGGAATGGAATGGAATGCAACAGAATGGAATGGAATGGAATCGAATGTGAAATGGAGTGGAATGGAATGTGGAACGGAATTGAATGTGGAATGGAAAGGAATGGAATGGAATTGAGAATGGTATGGAATGGAATTGAAAGGAATGTAGAAAGGAATAGAATGTGGAATGGAATAGACTGTGGAATGGAATGCGGAATGGAATGGCATGGAATTGAATGGAATGTGGAATGGAATGCAGTGAAATGTGGAATGGAATAGAATGTGGAATGGAATGAAATGGAAAGGATTGCGGAATGGAAAAGAATTTTGAATGGAATGAAGTGGAATGGAATGTTTAACGGAATGGAATGGAATGGAATGTGGAATGGAATGGAATGGAACTGAACGGAATTTGGAATGGAATGGAGTGGAAAGTGGAATGGAATAGAATGGTGAATGGAAAGAAATGGAATGGAATGTGGAATGGAATGGAATGGAATGTGGAATTGAATGAAATGGAATATGGAATGAAGTGAAAAGGAATGGAATCTGGAATGGAATGTGGAACGGAATGGGATGGAATGGAATGGAAAGTGGAATGGAATGGAAACTAATCTGGACTGGAATGTGGAATGGAGTGTGGACTGCCATGTGTAAAGGAATGGAATGGAATGTGGAATGGAACTGAATGGAATGTGGAATGGAAATTGGAATGGAATGGAATGGCATGTGAAATGGCATGTGAAATGGAAAGTGGAATGGAACGTGGAATGGAAAGTGGAAAGGGATGTGGAATGGATTATAATGGAACGAGAAATGCAATGGAAAGTAATGTGGAATGGAATAGAAAGGAATGTCCAATGGAATGTGGAATGGAATGGAATTGAAGGTGGAATGGAATGTGGAATGGAATGGAAACGAATGTGAAATGGAAAGAAATGCAATGTGGAATGGAATGTGGAATGGAATCGAATGGAATTGAATGTGAAATGGAATGGAATGGAATGTGGAATGGAATGTGCAAAGGAATGGAAAGGAGTGGAATATGGATTGGAATGTGGAATGGAATAGAACGGAATGTGGAATTAATGAAATGGAATGGAATGGTTTGCAATGTGGAATGGAATGTTGAATGAATTGGAATGGAATGAAATTGAAAGTGGAATGGAATGGAATGGAATGTGGAATGGAATGGGAATGGAATGGAATGGAATGTGGAATTGAATGGAAAGGAATGTGGAATGGAAGTGAATGGAATGTGGAGTGGAAATGACTTGGAACGTGGAATTGAATGGAAAGGAATGAAATGCAATGTGCAATTGAATAGAATTGAACGGGGAATGGAATGTGGAATGTAATGAAACGGAATGTGCAATTGAATGGAATTTAACTGGGAATGGAATGTGGAATGGAATGGAATGGATTGTGGCATAGAAGAGAATGGAAGTGAATGTGCAATGGAATGTGGAATGAAATGTGGAACGGAATGGAACGGAATGTGGAATGGAATTGAGCTTGGAATGGAATGGAATGGAATGTGGATTGGAATGGAATGGAATGGAATTTGGAATTTAATGGAATGGAAGGGAATGTGGAATGGAAAGGAATGGAATGTGGAATGAAATTTAACGGACATTGGAATGGAACGTGGAATGGAATGTGGAACGGAATGTGGAATGGAATGGAATGGAATGGAAAGGAATGTGGAATGGCATGTGAATTGGAATGCATCGGATTGTGGAATAGAATGTGCAATGAAACGCAATGGAATGAGAATGGAACGTGGAATGGAATGTGGAATGGAATGTGTAACGGACTGCGGAATGGAATGTGGAATGGAATGTGGAATGGAATGGAATGTAGAATGGAATGTGGAATGGAATGGAAATGGATGTGGAATGAAATGTGGAATGGAAGGTGTAATAAAAGGGAATGGAGTATTGATAGGAATGGAATGGAATGTGGAATGGGATATAGACTGGAATGGAATGCAATGTGGAATGCAATGTGGAATGGAATGGAATGGAATGTGGAATGGAACGTGGAATGGAATGTGGAATGGAATGTGGAATGGAATGTGTATTGGAATGTGAAATGGAAAGTGGAATGGAAAGCAATGGAATGTGTAATGGAATGTGGAATTGAAGATGGAATGGAACGGAATGGAATGTGGAATTGGAATTGGAATGAAATGCGGAATGGAACCTGGAATGTAATGGAATGGAACGTGCAATGGAACACGGAATGGAATGGAATGGAATGTGGAAAGGAAAGGAATGGAATGTGGAAAGGAATGCAATGGAATGTGGAATGGAATGTGGAATAGAATGTGGAATTGAATGGAATGGAATGTGGAATGGAATGAAATGGAATGTGGAAAGGAATCTGGAATGGAATGCAATGGAATGTGGAATAGAACAGAATGGAATTTGGAATGGAGTGTGGAATGGTATCTGGAATGGAACGGAATGCTATTTGGAATGGAATGTGGAATGGAGTGTGGAATGGAATGTGCAGTGGAACAGAATGGAATGTGCAATGGAATGTGGAATCAAAAGTGGAAAGGAACTGAATGGATTGTGGAATGCAATGGTTAGGAATGGTATGGAATATGGAATGGAATGGAATGGAATGTGGAATGGAATATGGTATGGAACGTGGAATGGAATGTAGAATGCAATGGAATGGAATGTGGCAGGCAATGTGGAATGGAATGTGGAAAGGAATGGAAGGAATGTGGAATGCAATGTGAAATGGAATGGAATGGAATGTCAAATGGAACGTGGAAAGGAATCTGAAATGGAATGTGGAATGGAAAGGAATGGAATGTGGAATGGAGTGTGGAAGGAAATGAAATGGGATGTGGAATCGAATGGAATGGAATGTGAAATGGGATTCGGAATGGAAAGGAATGTAATATGGAATGGAATGTGAAAATGAAAGTGGAATGGAATGCAATGGATTGTGGAAAGGAAGGTGGATTTGAATGGAATGGAAAGTGGAATTGAACGTGGATTCTGAACTGGAACGCAATGGAATAGAATGTGGAATATAATGCAATGGAATGTTGAATGTAATGTAATGGAATATGGAATAGAATGGAGTGGAATGGAAGGTAGAATGGAATGTGGAATGGAAAGTGGAATGGAATGGAATGGGATGTGGAATGGAATGTGGAATAGAATTCAATGGAAAGTGGAAGGGAATGTGGAATATAATGTGAAATGGAATGTGGAATGGAATGGAATGGAATGTGGAATGGAATGTGGAATGGAATGTGGAATGGAATGGAATGAAATGGAATGGAAAGAGGAATGGAATGCAATGAAAGGGGGAATGGCTTGGAATGGAATGTGGAATGGAAAGGAATGGAAAGTGAAATGGAAAGTGGAATGGAATGAAATGAAATGTGGAATGGAATGGAAAGTGGAATGGAATGGAATGGAAAGGAAAGTGGAATGTCATTTAATGCGGAAAGGAATGGAATGCAATGTGGAATGGAACGGAATGGAATGTGGAATGGAACGGAATGGAAAGTGGAATGGAATGGAATGGAATATGTAAAGGAATGGAATGGAATTGAATGTGGAATGGAATGAAATCAAAAGTGGAATGGAGAATAATGAAATGTGGAATGGAATTTGGATTTGAATGGAAAGGAAACGACAAGAATTTGGAACTGAATGGAAGGTGGTGTGGAATGGAATGTGAAATGGAATGTAATGTAATGTGGAATTGAATGTAATGGAATGTGGAATGGAAATGAATTGAATGTGGAATGAAATGGAATGGAATGTGAAATGGAATGGAATGAAAGGCAAAGTGGAATGGAATGGAATTTACTGCGGAATGTAATATAATGGAATGTGGCATGAAATGGAATTTGAATGCTGAATGGCATGTGTAATGGACTGGTATGGAATGGAATGCAATTGAAAGGAAAATGGAATGGAATGGAATGGAATGGAATGTGGAATGGAATGGAATTGAATCTGGAATAGAATGGAATGGAATGTGAAATGGAATGGAATGGAATGTGGAATGGAATTGAATTGAATGTGGAATGGAATGGAATGGAATGTGAAATGGAATGGAATGGAATGCAATGGGGAATGGAATGGAATTTACTGCGGAATGGAATATAATGGAATGTTTCATGGAATGGAATGGAATGAAATTTTGAATGGAATGCGTAATGGAATGGTATGGAATGGAATGGAATGTGGAATGGAATTGAACGGAATATGGAATGGAATGGAATGGAATGGAATGTGGAATGGAATGGAATTGAATCTGGAAGGGAATGGAAAGGAATGTGGAATTGAATGGAAAGGAATGCAATGGAATGCAATGTGGAGTGGAATGGAATGCAATGTGAAATGGAGTGGAATGGAATGTAAAATGGAATTGAATTGAATGTACAATGGAATGTAATGTAATGTGCAATGGAATGTGGAATGGAATGTAATGGAACGGGGAATGGAACGGAATGCAACATGGAACGGAATGTGGAATGAGATGGAATAGATTGTGGAATGGAATTGAATGGAATGTGGAATGGAACGTGAAATGGATTGGAATGGAATTTGAAATGGAATGTGGAATTGAATGGAATGGAGTGGAATGGAAAGTGGAATTGAATGTAATGGAATGTGGAATGTAATGCGGAATGTAAAGGGATGCAAAGTCGATTGGAATGTGGAATGGAATGTGGAAGGGAAAGTGGAATGGAATGGAATGGAATTTTAAACATAACGTGGAATGGAATGGCAAGGAACGTGGAGTGGAACGTGGAAAGGAACGTGGAACGGAATGTGGAATGGAATGAAACGTGGAAAGAACGTGGAGTGGAATGTGGAATATAACGTGGAATGGAAACTGGAAGGGAATGAAATGTGGAATGGAATGTAATGGAATGTGTAATGGAATGTGAAATGGAACGTGGAATGGAACCTCTAATGGAATGTAGAATTGAACGTGGAATAGAAATTAATGGAATGTCTAATGGAAAGAATAATGGAACTTGGAATTGAATAGAATGGACCGTGGACTGGAATGTGGAATGGAATGTGTAATGTAATGGAATGGAACGTGAAATGCATTGGAGTGGACTGTGGTATGGAACGTGGAATGGAATGGAATGGAATGTGGAATGGATTGTGTTATGGCATGTGGAATTGAAGGGAATTGAATGTGGAATGGAATTTGGAATGGTATGGAATAGAATGAGAAAGGGAATGGGGAATGCAATGTGCAATGGAATGTGGAATGGAATGTCGAATGAAATGGAATGGAATGTGGAATGGATTGTGGAGTGGAATGGAATCTAATGTGGAATGGAATGTGGAATGGAATGTGGAAGGGAAAGTGGAATGGAATTCGGAATGGAACATGGAAAGGAACGTGGAATGGTATGGAATGGAGTGTGGAATGGAATGTGGAATGAAATGTGAAACGGAATGGAATGCAATCTGAAATGGAATGTAATGGAATGTGGAACGGAAGGTTTAATGGATAGTGGAATTAATCGTGGAGTAGAAGGTGTAATGAAACGTGGAATGGAATGGAATGGATTGCGGAATGGTACGTGGAATGGAACGTGGAATGGAAAGTGAATGTATCGTGGAATGGAATGGAATGGAACATCGAATGGAATGTGGAATGGAATGTGGAACGGAATGGAATGGAAAGTGGAATGGAATGGATTGGAATGTGGAATAGAAAGTGGAATGGAAAGGAAAGGAATGTGGAATGCAATATCGAATGGAATGGAATGGAAAGGGTAATGTAATGTGCAATGGAACGTAATGGAATGTGGAATGGATTGGAAAGGAATGTGGAATGGAATGGAATGGAATGTGGAATGGAATTTGGTATGGCATTTGGCATGGAATGGAATGGAATGCGGAATGGAAAGTGCAATGGAATGTGGAATGGAACTTCGAATGGAATGGAATGGAACAGGGAATGAAACATGGAATGGAAAGTGGAATGGAATGTGTAATGCAAAGTGGAATTGAATGTGCAATGGAACGTGGAATTGAAAGAGGAATGGAATGTGGAATGGAACGTGGAATGGAATGGCAAGGAATGTGGAATTGAACTTGAGTCGAATGGTACATGGAATGTAACTTGGAATGTAACGTGGAATGGATTGTGGACTGGAACTTGGAAAGGAATGTAAAATGGAATGTGGAATGGAACGTGGAATGGAATGTAATGGAACGGGGAATGGAACGGAATGCAACATGGAACGGAATGTGGAATGAGATGGAATGGAATGTGGAATGGAAGGTGGAATGGAATGGAATGGCTTATGGAATGGATTGTGGAATGCAATGTGGAATTGAATAGAATGAAATGTGGAATGGAATGTGGCATGGAATGTGGAACGGAATGGAATGGAAGGTGGAATGGAATGTGGAATTGAATGGAATGAAATGCGTAATAGAATGGAATGGAAATCGGAATGGAATGGAATGGAATGCAATGGAATGTGGAATGGAATGTTGAAAGGAATGTAGAATGGAATGTGGAAAGCAACGTGGAAAGGAATGGAAAGTTGAATGGAACGTGGAATGGAATGGAAGTGAGGTGGAATGGAATGGAATGGAATATAGAATGGAATGGAACATGGAATGGTACGTGTAATGGACTGGAATGCATGGTGGACTGGAAACGAATGGCATGTGGAATGGAAAATGGAATGGAATGGAATGGAATGGAATGTGGAATGAAACGTGGAATGGAATGAAGAATGGAACGTGGAATATAATGAGGAATGGAATGGAATGGAATGTGGAATGGAATGATGAATGGCATGGAATGGAACGGAACGGAACATTGAATGGAAGGTGGAATGGAATGTAGAATGGAACGTGGAATGGAATGTGCAAGGCAATGTGGAATGGAATGTGGAATGGAATGGACTGGAAAGTGGAATGGAATGTGGAAAGGAACGTGCAATGGACGTGGAATGGAAAGTGGAATGGAATGGAATGGAACGTGGAATGGAATGTGTAATGGAATGGAATGGAATGTGGAATGTAATGGAATGGAATGTGGAATGGAAAGGAATGGAATGTGGAATGGAAAGGAATGGAATGTGGAATGGAATGTGGAATGGAAACTGGAGTGGAATGGAATGCTATGGAATGTGGAATGCAATGGAATGGAATAGAATGGAATGGAAAGGAATGGAAGGTGGAATGGAATGGAATTGAATATGAAATGGAATGGAATGTGGAATGGAAAGGAATGGAATGGAATGGAACGTGGAATGGAATGAAATGGAAGTTGGAATGGAATGGAATGGAATGGAAGGTGGAATGGAATGTGAAATGGAATGTGGAACGGAACGTGGAATGGAATGAAGTGGAAAGAGGAATGGAATGGAATTGGACATGGAATGCAATGCAAATAAACGTGGAATAGAACATAGAATGCTATGTGGCATGGAACGTGGAATGGAATGGAATGGAATTTTGAATTGAACGTGGAATGAAATGGAATGGAATGGAACCTGGAATGGAAAGTGGAATGGAAATTCTAATGGTAATGGGAATGGAACGTAAAGCGGAATGGAATGGAACGTGGAATGGAATGGGGAAAGGAATGTGGAACATAACTGAATGCAACGTGTAATGGAATTGAAAGGAATGTGGTATGGAATGTGGAACGGAATATGGAATGGAATGGAATGGAATGTGAAAGGGAATGTGGAATGGAATGTGGAATGGAAAGTGGAGTTGAATGTGGAATGGAACTTGGAATGGAAAGTGGAATGACATGTGGAACGGAAATGAATGGAATCTGGATGGAATGGAATGGAAGGTGGAATGGAATGTGTAATGGAAAGGAATGGAATGTACAATGGAATGTTTAATGGAATGGAATGGAATGTGGAATAGAATGTGGAATGGAATCGAATGGAATCCGTAATCGAATGGAATGGAATTATATTCAATGTGGAATGAAATGGAATGGAATGTATCATGGAATGGAAGGGGGAATGGAAAGTGGATTTGAATGTTGAATGGAATGGAATGGAATGTGGAATGTAAGGGAATAGAATGTGGAAAGGAATGTGGAATGGAGTGGAATTGAATGGAATGGAATGTGGAATGGAATGGAATAGAACGTGGAATGGAATGTGGAATGAAATGGCAGGGAATGGAATGGAATATGCAATGGAATAGAGTGGAATATGGAATGGAAAGGAATGCAATGTGGAATGGAATGGAATGGAACATGGAATGAAAAGGAATGCAATGTGGAATGGAAAGCAATGGTGTAGAATTTCGAATGAAAAGGAATGGAATGGAATGGAATGTGGAATTTAATAGAATGGAATGGAATGCGTAATGGTATGGAATGGAATTTGGAATGGAATGGGATGGAATGGAATGGAATGCATTGGAATGTAAGATGGAATGGAATGTGAAATGGAATGTTGAATGGAACATGGAATGGAATGAAATGGAACGTGGAAAGGAATGGAATGGAACGTGGAATGGAAGGAAATGGAAGGTGGAATGGAATGTAATGGAACTTGGAATAGAACATGTAATACAAAGTGAAAGAGAACGTGGAATGGAATGGAATGGAAAGTGGAAAGGAATGGAATGGAATGTGGAATGGAATGGAATGGAACGTGGTATGGAATGGAATGGAACATGGAATGCAACATGGAATGGAATGGTAAGGAAAGTGGAATGGACAGTGGAATGGAACGTCCAATGGAACCCGGAATGGAAAGTAAAATTAAATGGAATGGAAAGTGGAATAGAATGTGGAATGGAATGTGGAATATAATGGAATGGCATGTGGAATGTAATGGAATGTAATATGGAATGTAATGGAATGGAATGTGGAATGGAATGTAATGGAATGTGGTACGGAATGTGGAATGGAATGTTTTACGGATGGTTGAATGGATTGTGAAATGGAATGAAATGGAATGTGGAAAGAAATGTGGAATGGAATGCAATGGAATGTGGAATGGAATGTGTAGTGGAATGTGGAATGGAATGGAATGTGGAATGGAAAGTGGAATGGAATGGAAAGGATTGGAATGAGGAAAGGAATGGAATGGAAGGGAATGTGGAATCGAATGTGGAATGTAATGTGGAATGGAACGTGGAATGGAACGGAATGGATTGCAGAATGGAATATGGAATGGAAAGTGGAATGGAAAGTGGAATGAAATGTGAAATGGAATGGAATGGAATCTGTAATGGAAGGGAATGGAATGTGGAATGGAATGTGGAATGGAATGGAAAGGAAAAGAATGGAATGTGTAAGGCATTGGAATGGAATGTGGAGTGGAAAGAAAGGGAACGTGGAATGGAACGCGGAATGAAATGAGGAATGCAATGTGGAATGGATAGTGTAATGGAAAGTGGAATGGAATGGAATGCAATGTGGAATGGAAGGGAATGGAACGTGGAATGCAACGTGGAATGGAAAGTGGAATGCAATGTGGAGTGGAACTTGGAATGGAATGTGGAAAGGAATTGAATGGAATGTGGAATGGAATGGAATGGAATTTAGTGGAATTTGGAATGGAATGGAATGGAATGGAATGTGAAATATAATGGAATGGAATGTGGAATGAAATGGAATGGAATGGAATGGAATGTGGAATAGAAAGGAATGGAATGCATTGTGGAATGGAAAGTCGAACAGAATGTGGAATTGAATGGAAAAGAATGGGGAATGGAATGGAATGGAACGTAGAATGGTTTGGAACGGAAATTGGAATGGAATGTGGAAAGGAACGTGGAATGGAGTTGAATGGAACTTGGAATGGAACGTGGAATGGAATGCAATGGACTGTGGAATGGATCATGGAATGGAATGTTTAATGGAAAGTGGAGTTGAACGTAGAATGGAATGGAATGGAAGGTTGAATGGAATGTGGAATGGAATGTGGAATGGAACGTGGAATGGAAAGTGGAATGGAATGGAATGGAACGTGGAATGGAACATGGAAAGGTATGTGGAATGGGACGTGGAATGGAATGTGGAATGTAATGTGGAATGGAAAGGAATGGTAAATGGAATGGAAAGGAATAGAATGAGGAATAGAATGCAATGGAATGTGAAATGGAATGTGGAATGGAACGTGGAAAGGATTGTGGAATGGAAAGTGGAAAGGAATGCAACGGAAAGTGGAATAGAAAGTGTAATGGAATGGAATGGAATGTGTAATGGAATGTGCAATGGAGTGTGGAATAGAATGTGGAAAAGAACGGAATGGAATGTGGAAAGGAACGGAATGGAATGTGGAATGGAACGGAATGGAATATGAAATGGAACGGAATGGGAAGGAATGTGGAATGGAACAGAATGGAGTGTGGAATGCAATGGAATAGAATGGAATGGAACGCAAAAGTGAATGTGGAATGGAACGTGGAATGGCATGAAATGGTACATGGAATGGAATGGAATGAAACTTGGAATGGAATGGAATGAAACGCGGAATTCAAGGTGGAATGGAACGTGTAATGGAATGTGGAATTGAATGTGGAATGGGATGGAAGGGAATGTGGAATTGAATGGAAAGGAATGCGGAATGCAATGGAATGAAATGTGGAATGGAATGGAATGGAATAGAATGTGGACTGGAACGGAATGTGGAATTGAAATGAATGGAATGGAATGAGGAATGCAATGTGGAATTGAATGGAATGGATTTTGGAATGGAACGTGGAATGGAACTTGGAATGGAACTTGGACTGGAACGGAAGGGAATGCGGATTGGAATGTGGAATTTAATGTGTAATGGAATGCGGAATGGAAAGGAACGTAATGTGGAATGGAATGGAATGGAATTGTATGGAATGTGGAATGCAACGGAATGGAATATTGAATGGAATGGAATTGAATGTGGAAAGGAATATGTAATGGAATTTGGAATGAAATGGAAAGGAATGTGGAATGGATTGTAAAGGAATGCTATGGAATGTGGCATGGAATGGAAGGGAAGGTGGAATGGAATGTGGAATGGAATGGAATGGAACTTGGAATGGAACGTGGCATGGAAGTTTGAATGGAATATTGGAACGGTATGCTGAATGGAATGAGGAATGCAATGGAATGCAATGTGGAATGGAAAGGAATGGAAAGTGGAATGGAAGTGGAATGGAATGTGGAATGGAATTGAATGGAATATAGAATGGAATGTGGAATGGAAAGGAAAGCGGATTGCAATGGAATGGAATTGTATGGAATGTGGAATGAAGTCGAATGCAATGTGGAATGGAATGGAATGGAATGGAATGTGGAATGGAATGGGATGCAATGTGGAATGGAATGTGGATTGGAATGGATAATGGAATGGAATGTGGAATTCAAGCGAATGGAATGTGGAATGGAATGCAATGGAATGTGGAATGGAATGGAATGGAATTTGGAAAAGCATAAGTAATGGATAGTGGAATGCAATGGAATGGAATGTGGAATGGAAGGTGGAAAGGAACTTGGAATGGATCGTGGAATGGAAAGGAATAGAACGTGGAATGGAATGGAACGTGGAATGGAATGGAAGGGTACATGGAAAGGAATGGAACGTGGAATGGAATGGAATGGAAAGTGGAATAGAATGGAACATAGAATGTAGTGCAATGGAACATGGAATGGAATGTGGAATGGAATTGAAAGGAATGGAATGCATAGTGGCATGGAATACACCATGGAATGCAATATGGAAAGGAATGGAAAGGAATGTGGAATGGAATGTGGAATGGAATGGAATGGAATTTGGAAAGGAATGTGGAATGGAATGGAATGTGGAATGCAATGTGGAACGGAATTGAATGGAACGTGGAATGGAGTGGAGTGGAATGTGGAATGGGACGTAAGAGAATGTGGAATGGAATGGAATGGAATGTAAAATGGAATGGAATGGAATGTGGAATGGAATGCAATGGAATGAAATGTGGAATGAAAAGGAATGAAATGCAAAGAAATGTGAAAAGTAACGGAATTGAATGTGGAAAGGAATGTGGAATTGAATGGAATGGAATGAAATGCGGAAAGGAATGGAATGGAATGTGGAATGGAATGTGGAATGTAGTGGAATGGAATGTGGAATGGATAGTGGAATGGAATGGAAAGGAATGTGGAATTAAATGTAATGGAATCTGGAATGGAATTGAATCGAATGGAATGAGGACCAGAATGGAATGGAATGGAATGGAATGGAATGTGTAATGGAAAGGAATGGAATGTGGAATGGAAAGTGGAATGGAAAGTGGAAACGAAAAGAATGGAATGGGGAATGGAAAGTGCAATGGAATGGAATGTGTGGTGGAATGGAATGTGGAATGGAATGGAATGGAATGTTGAATGGAATGGAATTGAATGTTGAAAGGAATGGAACGGAATCTGGAATGGAAAGGAATAGAATGGAATGGAATGGAATGTGGAATGGAATGTGGAAAGGAATGGAATGGAATGGAATGGAATGGAATGTGGAATGGAATGGATTGGAATGTGGAATGGAATGAAATGTTGAATGGAATGTCTAATGGAATCCGGAATGGACTGTGGAAGGGAACGTGCAATGGAATGGAATGTGGAATGCAAAGAGGAATGTAAAGGAATAGAATGTGGAATGGAATTGAATGGAATGTGGAATGCAGCATGGAATGGAATACAATGGAACGAAATGGAATGTGGAATGCAATGTGGAATGGAATGTGGAATGGAACGCGGAATGGAATGGAATGGAATGGAATGTGGAATGGAATGTGGAATGGAACATGTAATGGAATGGAATGGAACGTAGAGTGGAATGTGGAATGGATTAGAATGGAATGTGGAATGGAATGGAATGAAACGTGGAATTGAATGTGAAATGGATTGGAAAGGAATGTGGAATGGAAAGGAATGGAATGTGAAAAGGAATGTGGAATGTATAGGAAAGTAATGTGTAATGGAATGCAATGGATTGTATAATGGAATGGAATGGAAAGGAAATTGGGATGTTATGGAATGGACTGTAATGGAATGTGTAATGGAAAGGAATGGAATGGAATGGAATGTGGATGGAATGGAATTGAATTTCAAATGGAATATGGAATGCAATGGAATGGAATGGAAAGTAGTGGAATGCAAAGGAGTGGAATGTGGAATGGAATGGAATGGAATGGAATGTGGAACGAAATGGAATGGAATGGAATGGAATTGAGTGTGGAAATGAATGGAATGTGGATAGGAATAGATTGTGTAATAGAATGGAATGGAACGTTGAATGGTATGTGGAATGGAATGGAAATGAATGTGGAATGGAATGTGGAATGGATTGGAATGGAATGGAATGGAATGGATTGTGGAATGGATTGGAATGGAATGTGGAATGGAATGGAATGGAATGTGGAATGGAATGTGGAAATAATGGAATGGAATATGGAATTGAATGTGGAGTGGAAAGGAATAGAATGGAATGAAATGGAATGTGAAATGGAGTTGAAATTAATGTGGAATGGAATGGAATGGAATGAAATGTGTATTGGAATGGAATGGAATGTGGAATGGAATGGAATGGAAAGTGGAATGGAATGTGGAGTGGAATCGAATGTGGAATGGAATGTGGAGTGGAATGGAATGGACTGGAATGGAATGTGGCATGGAATGTAATAGAATCTGGAATGCAATGGATTGGAAAGAAATGTGGAAAGCAAACGAATGGAATGGAATCTGGAATGGAATGGAGTGTAATGGAATGGAATGTGGAATGGAATATTTAATGTAATGGAATGTTAAATGGAATGGAATAGAATGTCGAATGGAATCGAATGGAATGAGGAAGGGAGTGGAATGGAATGAAATGTGGACTGGAATGGAATGGAATGTGGACTGGAATGGAATGGAATGTGGAATGGAATGTGGAATGGAATGTGGAATTGAGTGGAGTGGAATGTGGAAAGGAATGGAATGAAGTGTTGAATGTAATGGACAGGAATGTGGAATGGAATGGAATGGAATCTGGATTGGAATGGAATGGAATAGACTGTGGACTGGAATGGATTGTAATGGAATGGAATATGGAATGGAATGTGGATTGGAATGTGGAATGGAATGGAATGGAATGTTGAACGAAACGGAATGGAATGTGGAATGGAATGGAATGGAATGTGGAATTGATGGGAATGTAATGGAATGTGGATTGCAATGGAAAAAATGGAATGGAATGTGGAATTGAATGGAATGGAATATTGAATGGAACAGAATGGAATGTGGAATGGAAGGCAATGCAGTATAATGGAATGTGGAATGGAAGGGAATGGAGTGTATTGGAATGTGGAAAGGAATGGAATGGAATATGGAATGGAATGTGAAAAGGAATGGAATTTGGAATGGAACGTGGAAAGTAATGGAATGGATAGTGTAATGGAACGGATTTTAATGTGGAATGGAATGGAATAGAATGGAATGGAATGTGGAATGTGGAATGGAACGAAATGTGGAAAGGAATGTGGAATGGAATTTAATGCAATGTGGAATAGTATGGAGTGTAATGTGTAATGGAATGTGGAACGTAGTGAATGGAATGTGGAATGGAGTGTGGAATGTAATGGAAAGGAATGTTGAATTGAAAGGAATGAAATCCGGAATGGAATGGAAAGGGATGGAATGGAATGTGGACTCGAGGAGAACGGAATGGAGTGGAATGTGGAATGGAATGGAATGGAATGTGCAATGGAATTTGGATTGGAATGTGGAATGGAATCTGGAAAGGAATATGGAATGGAATGGAATAGAATGCAATGGAATGTGGAAGGTATTGGAATGGAATGTGGAATGGAATTGAATTGAATGAGTGTCATTGAATTGAATGTGGAAAGGGATGTGTAATGGAATGGAAAGAATGTGGAATGGAAAGTGGAATGGAATGGAATGGGATGTGGAATCAAATGTGGAATGCAATGTAATGTGGACTGGAATGGAATGGAACAGAATGGAATGTGGAATGGAATGCAATGGAATGTGGAATGTAATGGACAGGAACATGGAATGGAATGGAAGGGAATCTGGAATGGAATGGAATGGAACAGAATGTGGCCTGGAATGGAATGGAATGTGGAATGGAATGGAGTGGAATGTTGAATGGAATCTGGCAAGGAATGTGGAATGGAATTGAATGGAATGGAAAGGAAAGGAATGTGGAATGTAACGGAATGGAATTTGAAATGCAATGGAATTCAATGGAATAGAATGGATTGTGGAATGGAATTTAGAATGGAATGGAATGTGATGTGGAAGGAATGTGGAATGGAATGGAATGGAATGGAATGTGGAACGGAATTTGGTATGGAATCTGGAATGGAAGGTGCAATGGAATGGAATGGAATGGATTGGAATGTGGAATGGAACGGAATTGAATGTGGAATGGAATGGAATACGGAATGGATTGCAATGAGGAATGGAATGGAATGGAATGGAATGGAATGGAATGTGGAATGGAATGTGGAATGGAATGGAATGGAATGGAATGGAATGGAATGTGGAACAGAATGTGGAATGGAATCTGGAATGGAATGAGGAAAGGAATTGAATGGAATTGAATGGAATGTGGAATGGATTGGAATGTAACGTGGAATTGAATGGAATGTGGAACAGAATGTGGAATGGAATGTGGAATGGAATGTGAAATGGAATGTGGAATTCAATGGAATGGAATGGGGAATGGAACGTGGATTTGAATTTCATGGAACGTTGAATGGAACGTGGAATGGAATGGAATGGAACGTGGAATAGAACTTTGAATGCAACGTGGAATGGAACGTGGAATGGAATGTGGAATGGAATGGAAAGGAATGCGGAATGGAATGTGGAATGAAATGGCACGGAATGTGGAATGGAATGTGGAACGGAATGTGGAATGCAATGTGGAATGGAATGTGGAAATGAATGTGGAATGGAACAAAATGGAATGTGAAATAAAATGGAATGGAGTGTGGAATGGAATGCAATGGAATGTGGAAAGGATTATGGAACGGAATGTGGAAAGGAATGCTGAATGGAATGTGGAAACGAATGTGGAATATAACGGAATGGAATGTGAAATGGAATGGAATGGAATGTGGAATGGAATGGAATGTGGAATGGAATGTGGAAAGTAATGTGGAATGCAATGTGGAATTGAATGGACTGAAATGTGTAATGAAATGTGGAATGGAATGTGGAAAGTAATGTGGAATGGAATGTGGAAAGTAATTTGGAATGGAATATGGAATGGAATGGACTGCAATGAGGAATGAAATGTGGAATGGAATGTGGAATGGAAGGTGGAATGGAACGTGGAATGGAAAATGGATTGGAATGAACTGGAATGTTAAATGGAATGTGGAATGGAATTTAATGGAACGTGGAATGGAATGTGGAATGGAATGCAATGGCATGTGGAATAGAATGGAATGGAATGTGGAATGGAATGAAATGGCATGTGGAATGGAATTTGCAAGGGAATGGAATGTGGAATGGAATGAGGAATGGAAAGGAATGGAATGTGGTTGGAATATGCAATGGAATGTGGAATGGATTGTGAAATGAAATGTGGAATGGAATGTGTAATGGAACGGAATGGAATGTGGAATGGAATGAGGATTGGAACGTTGAATGGAACGTGGAATGGAATTGAATGGAACGTGGAATGGAACGTGGAATGGAATGGAAAGGAATGTGGAATGGAATCTGCTATGGAATGTGGAATGTAAAGTAATGGAATGTGGAGTGGAATGGAATGGAATGAGGAATTTAATGCTTTGGAATGCGGAAGGCAATTTGGAAACGAATGGAATGGAATGTGGAATGGAATGTTGAGTGGAATATGGAATGGAATGTGGAATGGAATGGAATGGAATTTGGGGAGGAATGGAAATTAATGGTAGGGAATATGGAATGGAATGGAATGGAATGTGGAAAGGAACTTGGAAAGGAACGTGCAATTGAACGTGGAATGTAATGGAATGGAATGTGGAATGGAATGTGCAATGGAAAGTGGAATGGAACGGGGAATGGAATGTGGATTGGAACGGAAAGGAATATGGAATGGAATGTGGAATGGAACGTTGAATGGAACCTTTCCTTTCCGTTCCATTCCACATTCCATTCCATATTCCTTTCCGTTCCATTCCATTCCATTAGAAGTTCCATTCCACTTTAATTTCCACATCCCATTTCATTCCTATCCATTCCATTCCACGTTCCATACCACATTCCATTCCAATTTCTGTTCCATTCCTTTCCACGTTCCATTCCACATTCCATTCCACATTCCATTCCATTGCACGTTCCATTACACTCCTATGCATTCCACCTTACATTACGTTCCTATGCATTCCACATTCCATTCCATTCCATTCCACATTCCATTCCCGTGCATTCCAATTTCCATTCCACACTCCTTTCTATTCCATTGCATTCCATTCCACTTTCCATTCCACATTCTTTCCATTACATTAAATTCCACTCCACAGCCCATTGCATTCCATTCCATTCGAGATTCCATTCCATTCCATTCTACATTCTAGTCCATTACATTCAACACTCCATTCAATTCCTTTCCACATTCGACTCCACTCCATTCCACATTCAATTCCACATTCCATTCCCCATTCCATTCCATTACATTCCACATTCCATTCCATTTCATTCCATTCCAGTCCACATTCCATTCCATTCCATTCCCTTCCTCATTCCATTCCATTCCATTCCACATTCTTTTCCAGATTCCATTCCACATTTCATTCCACATTCCATTGCACATTCCATTCCTGTCCTTTCCACATTCCATCGCATTCTGTTCTATTCCAGTCCACATTCTATTCCATTCCTTTCCATTCCATTCCAGATTCCATTACTTTTCATTCAACTTTCCTGTTCATTAGATTCCACACTCCATTCCACATTCCATTCCACTACATTCCACATTCCATTGCACATTCCACTCAATATCATTCCGCATTGCATTCAATTCCATTCCACATTACATTCCACATTTCATTCCATTCCACATTTCACATTCCATTCCATTCTATTCCATTCCATTCCTCATTCCTTTACACACTACAATCCTTTCCATTTCACCATCACTTCCATTACTTTCCATGTTCCATTCCAGTTTCCATTCCATTTAATTCCACATTCCATTCCATATTCCATTCCATTCCTTTCCACATTCCAAGACATTCCATTGCCTTCCATTCCACATTCCATTACATTGCATTCCCTTCCATTCCACATTCCATTCCATTCCATTTTAAATTCCATTCCATTCCATTCCACATTCCATTCCATTCCATTCCACATTCCATTCCATTCAACTCCACATTCCATTTCATTTCTTTCCATTGCAATCCACATTACATTAAATTCCCATTTACTCCACATTCCATTCCATTCTATTCCACATTCCTTTCCAATTCAATCAAGATTCCGTTACATTCCATTCCATATTTCATTCCAAATTCCATTCCACTTTCCATTCCATTACATTAAATTCCAGTCCACAGTCCATTCCATTCCATTCCTTTCCAGATTCCAATCCATTCCATTCCACATTCCTATCCATTTCATTCAACCCTCCATTCAATTCCTTTCCACATTCCACTCCACTCCATTCCACATTCCATTCCACATTCCATTCCATTACATTCCACATTCCATTCCATTCCAGTACACATTCCATTCCATTCCATTCCCTTCCTCATTCCATTCCATTCCATTCCATTCCACATTCCATTCATTCCATCACACATTCCATTCCATTCCATCCCACATTCTAATCCATTCCATTTAACATTCCTTTACATTCCACATTCCATTCCACATTCCATTTCATTCCACGTTATATTCCATATTCCATTCCATTCCATTCCACATTCCATTCCTTTCTATTCCATTCCATTCCTCATTCCATTACACATAACATTCCAATCCATTCCACCTTCCTTTCCATTACTTTCCACCTTCCATTTCACATTCCATTCCATACCATTCCACACTCCATTCCATAACCCTTTCCATTCCATTCCACATTCCATTAAATTACATTCCCTTCAATTGCACATTCCATTCCATTCCATTCCATTCCTCATTCCATTCCATTGTGCACTCCATTCGATTCCATTCCATTGCAAACCACATTCCATTACATTCCAGTGCATTCCACATTACATTGCATTCCATTCCACATTCCATTCCATTACATCCCAATTTCCATCCCACATTCCTTTCCATTAAATTGCATTACATTCCAGTTTCCATTCCACATTCCATTCCGTTACCTTCCATTCAATTGCACATTCCATTCCATTCCATTACACATTCCTTTCCAATCCATTCCCCATTCCTTTCCATTCCCTTCCATTCCATTCCACGTTCCCTTCCAGATTCCATTCCACATTCCATTTCACATTCCTTTCCATTCCATTCAATTCCATTCCATTTCATTCCACTTTCCATTCTACATTCCTTTCCCTTCCATTACATTCCATTCCACCTTCCATTCCGTTACATTCCATTCCATTCCACAATCCATTCCATTCCATTACATATTCCATTCCATTCCATTACACATTCCATTCCATTCCATTCCACATTGAATTCCATTCCATTCCTTTCCAGATTTCATTCCAGATTCCATTCCACATTCCATTCCATTCCATTCCACATTCCATTCCATTCTACCTCCTATTCCATTCCATTCCACTTTCCATTCTACTCCATTCCACATTCCATTCCACATTCTACTCCATACCATTTCACCTTCCTTTCCATTCCATTCCACCTTCCATTCCACATTACATTATATTCAACATTCCATTCCACATTCCATTCATTTCCACATTCCATTCCACATTCCATTCCATATCATTCCTCATTCCATTCCACATTCCATTCCATTCCACTCCTCATTCCATTATGCGTTACTTTCCAATCCATTTCACGTTCCACTCCATTACTTTCCACGTTGCTTTCCACATTCCATTCCATTCCATTCCACATTCCATTCCTTGTTCCATTACATTTCATTCCACATTCCATTCCAATCCATTCCCTTCCTTTCCACATGCTATTCCATTCCATTTTGCATTCGATTACATTTATTGTATTCCACATTCCAATCCATTCCACATTCCTTTCGTTTCCATTCCATTGTAATCTACATTCAATTACATTCCAATCCATTTCACATTCGATTCGATTCCATTCCACTTTACATTCCATTCCATTCCACTTTCCAATTCACATTCCATTCCATTCTATTCCATTCCATTCCACATTTCGTTACATTCCACTCCATTCCAATCCATTACTCATTCCATTACACATTGAATTCCATTCCACATTGCATTCCACATTCTATTCCATTCCATTCCATTCCAATCTACATTCCATTCCATTCTATTCCATTCCACATTGCATTCCACATTCATTCAACATTCCATTTCACATTTCATTCCATATTCCACTCCACGTCCCATTCCATTCCATTCCACGTTCCATTACACATTCCCTTCCTTTCCATTCCACTTTCCATTCCACATTCCAATCTACATTCCAAAACATATTCCATTCCATGTTCTATGCCATTCCATTCCACCTTCCATTCCACGTTCCATTCCAAGTTCCTTTCTATTCCATTCCATTCCATTCCATTCCATTCCACATTCCATTTCCCATTCCATTCCACATTCTATTCAACATTCCATTTCAAATTCCCTTCCACATTCCACTCCACGTCCCATTCCATTCCATTCCACGTTCCATTACACATTCCATTCCATTCCATTCCACCTTCCATTCCACATTCCAATCTACATTCCATTAAATATTCCTTTCCACGTTCCATTCCATTACATTCCACGTTCCTTTCCACGTTCCATTCCAAGTTCCTTTCTATTCCATTCCATTCCATTCCATTCCATTCCACATTCCATTCCATTACATTCCACATTACATTCCATTCCAATCCCCATTCCATTCCACTTTCCATTCCACATTCCTTTCCCCGTTCAATTCCATTCAATTCCACGTTCCCTTCCATTCCATTGCATTCCACATTCCATTCCATTACATTACACATTCCTTTCCATTCCGTTCCATTCCGCATTCCATTCCATTCCATTCCATTCCACATTCCATTCCATTCCATTCCAATCCATATTCCATTCCATTCCATTCCAAGTTCAATTCCATTCCACATTCCATTCCATTCCATTCCAAATTCCATTGCACATTCAATTCCATTCTATTTTATTCCCCATTCCATTCCATTCCATTCCACATTCCATTCCACTCAACATTCCATTCCATTCCATTCCAAGTTCCGTTCCATTCAACATTTCATTCCACATTCCATTGCAGATTGCATTCCATTCTCTTCCACATTCCATTCCATTCCATTCCACATTCCATTCCATTCCATTTCACATTCCATTCTGTTATATTCCACATTGCTTTCCACATTCCATTCTGTTATATTCCACATTCCTTTCCACATTACATTCATCATTCCATTCCACATTCCATTCCATAATCCTTTCCACATTCCTTTGCATTCCATTCCCCATTCCATTCCATTCCATTTCACATTCCATTTCCTTTCATTTCACATTGCACTCTGTTTCGTTCCACATTCCTTTCTACATTCCATTCCACATTCGATTCCACATTCCTTTCCACATTCCATGGCACATTCCGTTCCATTCCATTACACATTCTGTTCCATTACATACCACATTCCATTCCATTCCATTCCACATTCCATTCCCCATTTCAATCCATTCCATTACACATTCCATTCCATTCCATTCCACGTTAATTTCCACGTTACAGTCATTATTCCATTACACGTTCCATTCCACATTCCATTCCATTCAATTCCGCATTCCATTCCATGCAATTTCACATTCTATTCCACATTACATTTCACATTCCTTTCCAAATTCCATTTCACATTCAATTCCACGTTCTCTTCCATTCCATTCCGCGTTCCATTCCACGTTCCATTCCACTTCCCATTCCATTCAATTCCACTTTCAATTACACATTGAATTCCAATACGTTTCACGTTCCATTCTACATTCCATTCCACATTCCATTCCACCTTCCATTCCGTTCCATTGCGCATTACATTCCTCACTGAATTCCACATTCCATTCCACATTCCATTCCTTTCCATTACACATTACAATCTGCATTCCATTCCGTTCCCTTTCACATTCCATTTCACACTCCATTCCATATTGCATTCCACCATCCATTCCATTCCATTGCACATTCCTTTCCACATTCCTTTCCACATTCCATTCCACAATGCATTCCATTCCGTTCCAGATTCCATTGCACAATCCATTCTATTCCATTCCACATTCCATTGCATTCCATTCCACTTTCACTTCCACATTCCATTCCACATTCCATTCCATTCCACATTCCATTCCACATTCCGTTCCTGATTCAATTCCACATTCCATTCCGTTACATTCCACATTCCTTTCCACAATCCATTCCACATTCCATTCCATCCCATTCCACATTCCATTATGCAATCCATTCCATTCCATTCCACATTCCATTCCATTCTATTCCACATTCCATTCTACATTCCATTCCACATTCCGTTCCATTCCATTCCACGCATTTCACATTCCATGCCACATTCCATTCCACATCCCATTCCACATTCCTTTCCATTCCATTCCACATTCCATTCCACGTTCCATTCCACGTTCCATTCAACATTTTGTTCCACGATCCATTCCATTCCATTCCACGTGCCAATCCACGTTCCATTAAATTCAATTCCACGTTCCATTCCACATTCCATTCCATTCAATTCTACATTCCATTTCACTTTCCATTCCACATTCCATTTCACATTCCATTCCATTCCATTCCACATTCCATTTCCCATTCCATTTCACATTGCATTCAACATTCCATTTCACATTCCATTCCATATTTCTTTCCATTCCGTTCCAAATTTCATTCCATTCCACGTTCCCTTCCACATTCCATTCCACATTCCACTCCACGTCCCATTCCAATCCATTCCACATTTCATTACACATTCCATTCCATTCCATTTCATTCCACTTTCCATTCCACATTACAATCTACATTCCATTCCACATTCCATTCCACGTTCCATCCCATGTTCCATTCCTTGTTCCATTGCACATTCCTTTCCACATTCCTTTCCACATTCCATTCCATTCCCTTCCATATTCCCTACCATTAATTTCCATTCCACTCCACACTCCATTCCATTGCATTCCACATTCCACTCCATATTCCACTCAACATTCCATTCAACCTACCATTCCATTCCTTTCGACATTGCATTCCACATTCCATTGCATTAAATTCCTCATTCCATTCTGTTACACTCCACATTCCATTCCGTTACATTCCACATTCCATTGCACATTCCATTCCAGATTCCATTCCATTGCATTCCACATTCAATTGCACGTTCCATTCAATTCCATTCCACGTTCAATTTAGAGTTCCTTTCCACATTTCATTCCACATTCCATTCTGTTCCATTACACATTCCATTCTATGTTTCATTTCACAATCCGTTCCACATTCCATTCCACTTTCCAACCACATTCCATTCCATTGCATTACTTATTCCATTCCACACTCCATTCCATTGCACATTCCATTCCACTTTCCATTCCATTCCATTCCACATTCCTTTCCACATTCCATTCCACGTTCCGTTCGATGATCCATTTCACGTTCCATTCCAATCCATTCCACCTTCCATTTCATTCCATTCCACTTTCCATTCCAGATTCCATTCCCCTTTCCATTTTACTTTCAATTCCACTTACCATTTCACATTCCATTCCATTCCATTCCATTGTATTACACATTGCATTCCGTTCCAATCCACATTCCGTTCTATTCCATTCCACGTTGCATTCCGTTTTACATTCCATTCCATTAAATTCCAATTTCCATTCCATTCCATTACGCTTTCCATTCCATTCCATTCCGCATTCCATTCCACATTCCATTCCACATCCATTTCATTCCATTCTTTTAAACCTTCCATTCCATTCCACATTCCATTCAATTCCATTCCACGATCCATTCCACCATACTTTCCACATTCCATTCCATTCCATTCCACATTCCATTCCATTCCATTCCACATTCCATTCCATTCTATTCCACATTCCATTCCATTTCGTTCTCTTCCATTCCACATTCCGTTACACATTCCTTTCCATTCCACATGCCATTCCATTCCATTCCACATTCCACGCCATTTCATTCCATTCCATTGCACATTACTTTCCACATTCCATTCCATTCCATTCCACATCCCATGCTAGATTCCTTTCCATTGCATTTCACATTCCGTTTCACATTCCATTCCACATTCCATTCCATTCCATTCCACATTCTATTCCACAATCCACTCCATTCTATTCCGCATTCCATAACACATTCGTTTCCATTCCATTCTGCATACCATTTCACATTCCATTCCACATTCCATTCCGTTATATTCCTCATTCCATAACACATTGCTTTCCACATTCTACTCCACGTTACATTCCATTCCACATTCCATTCTAAATTCCATTCGCCATTCCATTCCACATTTCATTCCACTCTATTCCACGTTCCATGCCACATTACCTTCCACAATACACTGCACATCATATTCCACGTTCCATTCCATGTTCCATTCCACGTTCCATTCCATGTTCCATTCCATGTTCCATTCCGCATTCCATTCCATTACATTCCACTTTCCATTCCACATTCCGTTCCACATTCCATTCCACATTCCATTCCACTTCTCATTCCATTCCATTCCACTTTGCATTCCACATTCCATTCCTTTCCATTCCACATTCCATACCATTCCATTCCACATCCCATTCCATTCCACATTCGATTCCACATTCCATTCCCTTCCTTTCCACATTCCATTTCATTCCATTCTGCATTCCATTACACATTCCATTCCACGCTGCCTTCCACATTACATTCCACGTTCCATTCCACTTTCTACCCCAAGTTCCATTCCACGTTACATTCCATTCCATTGCACTTTCCATTACACAATCCATTCCATTCCCTTCCAATTTCTATTCCACATTGCATTCCACATTCCATTCCATATTCCATTCCATTTCACTCCGCATTCCCATACATTCCATTCCACATTCCATTCAGCATTCCATTACACTCCATTCCACATTCCATTCCATTCCATTCCACATTCCATTCCACATTGCCTTGCATTCCATTCCACATTCCATTCCAATTTCCATTCCAATTCATTATAGGTTCCATTTCAGTTTCCATTCCACAGTCAATTCCACATTCCATTCCACATTCCTTTCCATTTCATTCCATGTTCCACTCCACTTTGTATTCCTTTCCATTCCACTTTCCATTCCGCATTACATTTTACATTCCATTCCTCGTTCCATTTCTTGTTCCATTGCACATTCCATTGCATTCCATTCCACGTACCATACCACATTCCAAACCATCCCATTCCATGATACATTCCATTCCGTTCCACGTTCCATTCCACATTCCATTCCGTTCCATTCCACATTCCATTCCACATTCCTTTCCACATTCCATTCTATTCCATTCCATTCCACTCCATTCCACATTCCATTCCACATTCCATTCCACATTCCATTCCATTCCCTTCCACATTCCATTCCACATTCCATTCAACATTCCGTTCCACTTTCCATCCCATTCCTCTCCACATTCCATTCCAAGTTCCATTCCACGTCCATTCCACGTTCCATTCCATTCCATTCCACATTTCATTCCACTTTCCATTCCATTCAATTCGACGTTCCATTCCAAATTCCATTTCAGATTCCATTCGAAGTTCTCTTCCACATTCCATTCCATGTTCCATTCCATTCAAGTACCAATCCGCATTCCATTTCATTCTATTCCACATTCCATTCCACATTCCATTCCAGTACACTGCACATTCCATTCCACATTCCATTCCACTTTGCATTCCATTCCATTCCATGTTCCATTCCACTTTCAATTAGACTTTCCATTCCACGTTAAATTCCACTTTCCATCACATTCCATTCCACGTTCCGTTCCACGTTCCATTCCAATTTCCATTCCAAGTTTCTTTCCACGTTCCATTCCACGTTCCATTCCACGTTCCATTCCACATTCCATTCCACGTTCCATTCCACGATCCATTCCACATTCCATTCCATTATATTTCACGTTCCATTCCACATTCCGTTCCACGTTCCACTCGAAATTCCATTCCACGTTCCACTCCACGTTCCATTCCATTCCATTCTACTCCACATTCCATTCCATTCCATTCCACATTCCATTGCATTCCATTCCACATTCCTTTCTACATTCCATTCCACCTCTCATTCTGCTTTCCATTCCATTCCGTTCCACATTCCATTCCCTCCAATTCCACATTCCTTTCCACATTCCATTCCACAATCCATTCCATTCCATTCCACATTCCATTCCACATTCCTTTCCATTCCATTACATTATATTCCAGATTCCATTCCACATTCCATTCCACATTCCATTCCATGTTACATTCCGTTCCATTCCACATTCCATTCCGCTTTCCCTTCCATTTTCCATTCCATTCCATTCCACATTCCACTCCATATTCCATTACGTTTTTTTCCACATCCCATACCACATTCCATTCCATATTCCATTCCATTCTGTTCCGCTTTCCATTCCATTCCATTCCACCTTCCATTGCATTATATTCCACATTCCATTCCACATTCCATTCCAGGTTCAATTCCATTCAATTCCCTGTTCCATTCTACTTTCCATTAGACGTTCCATTCCATTCGATTCCACATTCCATTCTACGTTCTATGAGAGATTCCATTGCACGTTCCTTTCCACGTTCCATTCCATTGCATTCCACGTTGCATTCCATATTTCCTTCCATTCCATTCAACATTCCATTCCATTCCATTCAAGTTTCCATTCCATTCCATTCCGCTTTCCATTATACATTCCATTCTTTTCCATTCAAAATTCCATTCCACATTCCCTTTCACTTTCAATTACACATTCCATTCCATTCCGCATTCCATTCTGTTCCATTCCACATTCCATTCCACGTTCCATCCCAAGCTCCATTCAACTTTCCAATCCACATTCCATTCCATTCCATTCCACATTCCAATCCATTCCATCTGACATTCCATTTCACTTTCCATTCCATGCTCCATTACACGTTCCATTACACGTTCTATTCCATTGCATTCCACATACCATTCCGTTCCATTGCACATTTCATTCAACCTTCCATTTCATATTCCATTCCACATTTCAATACAGATTCCTTTCCATTCCATTCCACATCAAATTCCATTGCATTCCACTCTCAATTCCGTTCCTTTCCACATTCCAATCTTTCAACATTCCATTCCAACATTCCATTCCACTTCCCATTACATTCCATTACACATTCCATTCCACATTCCATTCCATTCCATTCCATTCCACATTCCAAACACATTCCTTTCTCCCATCCACATCATTCCATTCCACTTTCCATTCCACATTCCATTACATTCCATTCCACATTTCATTCCACATTACATTCCATTCAATTCCAGATTCCATTCCATTCCTTCCGACATTCCCTTCCATGTTACGTTCCACATTCTTTTACACGTTCCATTACACGTTCCTTTCTATTGCATTCCCCGTTCCATTCCTTTCCATTGCACATTTCATTCTGCGTTCCATTTCACATTCCATTCCACATTCCATTCCATTCCATCTCACATTCCATTCCATTCCATCTCACATTCCATTCCATTCCTTTCCACATTCCAATCGTTCCACATTCCATTCCACTTTCCATTCCATTCCATTCCACCTTACATTCCACGTTCCATTCCATCTTCCGTTACATTCCTCTCTACGTTCCAACCCACATTCCATTCCATTCCATTTCACTTTCTATTCCACATTCCATTCCAAATTCCATTCCACTTTCCATTCCGTTCCATTCCACATGTCATTCCACACTCCACTCCACATTCCATTCCACATTCCATTTAGCTCCGTTCCACATTCCATTCCACTTTCCATTCCACATTTCATTCCACAATTCATTCCATTCCATTCCACATTCCATTCCACATTCGTTTCTACAATCCATTCCACATTGCATTCCACATTCCATTCTACATTCCATTCCATTCGATACTGCATTCCACCCCATTCCAGATTCCATTCCATTCCATTCCAAATTCCATTCAATTCGACATCGCATTCCAATCCATTCCACATTCCATTCCATTCCATTCCACATTCCATTCCATTCCATTAAACTTTCCATTCCTCGTTGCATTCCACGTTCCATTACATGTTCCATTCCACATTTCATTCCATTAATTTCCACTTTCGTTTAAACATTCCCTACCATATTCCATTCCACATTACCTTCGTTGCATTCCACATTCCATTCCACATTCCATTCCACATTCCATTCCATTCCTTTCCACATCCCATTCCACATTCAATTCAACATTCCATTCCAAATTCCATTGCATTCCATTCCACATTCCATTCCACGTTCCAACGGATGTTCCATTTCACATTCCATTCCATTCCCTTCCACGATCCATTCCATTCCATTCCACGTTCAATTCCATTCCATTCCATTCCATTACACATTGCAATTCCTTACATTCCACTTTCCATTCCACATTCCATTCCACATTCCAACCATTCCATTCCACATTCCATTACACGTTCCATTCCATTACATTCGGCGTTCCATTGGACGTTCCATTCCACATTCCATTTCACATTACATTCTACATTCCATTCTACATTCTATTACCTTCCATCCCACATTCCATTCCACGTTCCATTCCATTAGATTCCACATTCCATTCCACGTTCAATTCCACGTTCCATTGCACGTTTCTTTCCACGCTTCTTTCCATATTCCTTTCCATTCCATTCTATATTCCATACCATTCCTTTCCATTCCATTCCACAATCCATTCCATTCCATTCCACATTGCATTTCATTCCATTCCACATTCCACTCCATTCCATTCCATTCCATTCCACATTCCATTCCATTCCATTCCTTTCCATTCCACATTCCACATTCCACATTCCAATCTTTCAACATTCCATTCCAACATTCCATTCCATATTCCATTCCATTCCATTTCACAATCCATTCCATTCCATTCCCCAATCCACTCCATTCCATTCCACTTTCCATTCCACATTCCATTCCATTCCATTCCACATTCCATTCCATCCAACATTTCATTCCACGTTCCGTTGCACATTCCTTTCCACGTTCAATTGCACGTTCCATTTCACGATTCTTTCCACGTTCCTTTCCGTATTCCTTTCCACTGCATTCTATATTCCACACCATTCTTTCCGTTACATTCGACAATCCATTCCATTCCATTCCACATTGCATTCCATTCCACTCCACATTCCATTCAACATTCCACTCAACATACCATTCCACATTCCGTTCCATTCCTTTCCTTATTCGATTAACCATTCCATTGCTTTGCATTCCACATTCCTTTCCATTCCACTCCACATTCCTTTCCACGTTCCATTCCATTGCATTCCAAATTCCATTCCATTCCATTTCACATTTCTTTCCTTTCCATTCCATTCCACATTGCATTCCATTCCACATTCCATTCCAATCCATTGCATTCTCCATTCCATTCCATTCCATCCGTCATTCCATTAAACATTGACTACCATTCCGTATTCCATTCCATTCCATTCCACATTCCATGCAATTTCATTCAATTCCATTGCAATTTCCTTTCAAATTGCATTCCATTCCATTCCACATTCCACAATATTCCATTCCACATTCCACACTATTCCATTCCACATTCCTTTCCATTCCATTCCACTTTCCATTCCATTCCTTAACACTTTACATTCCGTGCTTTTCCACTATCCACTCCATTCCTTTCCACGTTCGTTCCCATTCCATTCCACATTTCATTCCATTCCTTTCCACATTATATTCCATTCTTTTCCAGTATCCACTCCATTCATTTCCACGTTCCTTTCCATTCCATTCCACATTCCATTTCATTCCATTCCACTCCATTCCACCTTCCATTCCATTCCATTCCACATTCCATTCCATTCCACATTCCATTCCATTCCATTACACATTTCATTCAATTACATTCCACATTCCATTCACTTCCATTCCCTTCCATTCCACATTCCATACCATTCCATTCCACATTCCATTCCATTCCACATTCCATTCCATTCCATTCCACATTACATTCAGTTCCATTCCACATTCCATTCCGTTACTTTCCACATTCCTGTCCCTTCCATTCCTCATTCGCTTCCATTCCTTTCAATTCCATTCCTTTCCACATTCCATTCCATTCCATTGCAATCCATTCCTCATTCCATTACACGTTTCATTCCATTCCAATCCATTCCAAATTCCATTATACATTCCATTCCATTCCACATTACACTCGATTCCATTTGATTCCATTCTACATTCCATTCAACTCCATTCCATCCCACATTGCATTCCATTCCATTCCTCATTCCATTCCATTCCATTTCACTTTCCATTACATTCCATTCCATTCCACATTCCACTCCATGCCATTCTGCATTCCATTCTGATCCAATCCATTCCACATTCATTTACATTCCAATCCAAATTACATTGCATTCCATTCAAATTCCACATTCCATTCTACCTTCAATTGAACGTTCCATTCCGCTTTCCATTCCACATTCCATTCCATTTCATTCCACATTCCATTCGACTTTGCATTCCATATTCAATTCCATTCCATTCTACATTTCAATCGATTACATTACATATTCCATTCCATTCCATTCCATTCCATTCCACATTCCATTCCATTCCATTCCGCATTCCATTCAATTCCACTCCATTGCACATTCCATTCCCCTTTCCATTCAAATTCACTTTCCAATTCCATTCCATTCCATTCCACATTCCATTCCATTCCATTCCATTCCATCCCACATTCCATTACATTCCATTCCACATTCCATTCCATTCCATTCCATTCCATTCCACATTCCATTCCATTCCACATACCATTCCATTCCATTCCACATTCCATTCCATTCCATTCCATTCCATTCCACATTCCATTCCATTGCATTCCACATTCCATGCCATTCCATTCCTTTCCATTCTGCATTGCATTCCATTCCATTCCATTCCACATTCCATTCAAATCTATTTCGCTTTGCATTCCTTTCCATTCCACATTCCATTCCATTCCATTCCATTCCTCATTTAGTTCCATATTCCAATCCATTCCATTCCACACTCCATTCCATTCTATTCCATTCCACATTCCATTCTATTTGATTGCATTCCACATTCCTTTCCATTCCACTCAACATTCCATTCTGCATCCCTTCACTCTTTCCATTGCATTCCATTCCAGATTCCATTCCATTCCATTCCACTTTCCATTCCAATCCATTCCACTTTCCATTCTAAATTCCATGCCAGATTAAATTCCTTTCCTTCCACATTCCATTCCATTCCATCCAATATATCATTCCATTGAATTCCACATTCCATTCCACGTTCCATTCCAATCCATTCCACTTTGCATTCCACGTTCCATTCCACATTCCATTCAACATTTCATTCATCATTCCATTCCATTCCATTCCACGTTCCATTCCAACACATTCCACCTTCCATTCCACATTCCATTCCTTTGCATTTCACGTTACATTCCACATTGAATTCCACATTCCATTCCACATTACATTCCATTATATTCCACAATGCATTCTACATTCCACTCCACACTCCATTCCATTCCATTTCACGTTCCATTCCACGTTCCATTCCACATTCCAATCCACATTCCATTCCTTTGCATTTCACGTTACATTCCACATTGAATTCCATATTCCTTTACACATTCCATTCCGTTCCATTGCACATTCCATTACACATTGCATTCCATATTCCACTCAACATTCCATTCCATTCCATTCCGCATTCCATTCCACATAACATTCCGTTATATTCCACATTGCATTCCACATTCCACACCACATTCCATTCCATTCCATTTCATATTCGTTTCCACTCGTTTCCACTTTAAATTCCATTCCATTCCACATTCCATTCCATTCCATTCCACATTCCATTCCACATTCCATTCCTTTCCATTTCACATTCCATTCCACATTAAATTACATTTCATTCCACATTCCATTCCACATTCCATTCCTTTCCATTTCACATTCCATTCCACATTAAATTACATTTCATTCCACATTCCATTCCATATTCCATTCCATTCCGTTCCACATTCCATTCAACATTCCATTGCACTTTCCATTAAATTCCATTGCATTCCATTCCACGTTCCATTTCATACCATTCCGCATTCCATTCCATGTTCCATTTCACATTCCATTCCTCATTCTGTTTCACCCTCCATTCCATTCTATTCCATTCCGCATTCCATTCTACATTTCATTCCACATTCCATTCCATTCCATTCAACTTTCCATTTCACGTTCCATTAAATTCCGTTGCATTCCATTCCACGTTCCACTTGATTCCATTCCACATTCCATTCCACGTTCCATTTCACATTCCATTCCTCATTCCTTTTCACACTCCATTCCATTCCATTGCATTCCGCATTCCATTCTACATTTCATTCCAAATTCCATTCCATTCCATTCCACGTTCCATTCCATTCCATTCCATTCCACTTTCCATTCCACATTCCTTTCCACATTCCATTCCACATTCCATTCCTTTCCATTCTATATTCCATTGAAAATTCCTTTCCACATTCCTTTGCACGTATCATTGCATTGCATTCCACATTCCATTCCATTCAATTCCACATTCCATTCCACATTCCATTCCATTCCATTCCATTACACTTTCCATTACACATTCCATTCTACGTTCCATTACATTCTATTGCACGTTCCATCACATATCCCATTCCATTCCATTCCACATTCAATTCCACATTCCATTCCATTCCATTCCACATTCCATTCCAGATTCTATTCCACATTTCATTCCACATTCCATTCTGTTCCATTCCACATTCCATTCCACATTCCATTCCACATTCCTTTCCACGTTGCATTCCACATTCCATTTCGTTCCATTCCACATTCCATTCTACAATTCATTCCACATTCCATTCCATTCCATTCCACATTACATTCCAAATTCCATTCTTTTCGATTCCACTTTCCATTCCGTTCCATTCCACATTCCATTCCATTGCATTCCACATTCCATTCTATTCCTTTCAACATTGCATTCTATTCAACTACATTCCACAATTCATTTAATTCCATTCAATTCCACAATTCATTTAATTCCATTCAATTCCACATTCCATTATGTTCCATTCAAAATTGCATTCTATTCCATTGCACATTGCATTCCATTCCATCCCATTCCACATTCAAATCCATTCCATTCCAGATTCAAATCCATTCCATTCCACATTCCATTCCTTTCCATTCAATTCCACATTCTATTCCATTCCATTCCATTCCACATTCCATTGCTTTCCATTCCACTTCCATTCCATTCCCTTCCGCATTGTATACATTTCCATTCCATTCAACATTGCATTCCATTCCACTCCATTCCACATTGCATTCTATTCCATTCCACATTCCATTGCATTCCATTCCACATTGCATTCCATTCCACATTGCATTCCATTCCACATTCCATTCCATTCCATTACATTTCATATTCCTTTGCCTTCCATTCCATCATTCCCTTCCTTTCCACATTCCATTCCATTGCATTCCACATTCCATTCCAAGTTTTTTTCCACTCCTTTAAACTTTCCATTCCATTCCACTTTCCATTCCATTCCTATCAAAGTTCCATTCCATTCCCTTGCACACTCCATTCAATTCCACATTCAATTCCATGCCATTCCACTTTCCATTCCACGTTCCATTCCACTTTCCTTTCCACGATCCAATCCACGTTCTATTCCAAGTTCCATTCCATTCCCTTGAACATTCCATTAAATTCCACGTTCCATTCCATGCCATTGCACGTTCCATTCCACGTTCCCTTCCACGTTCCATTCCACGTTCCCTTCCACCTTCCATTCCACGATACACTCCACGTTCCATTCCATTCCATTCCACGTTCCTTTCCTCATTCCATTCGACGTTTCACTCCATTAAATTCCAAATTCCATTCTACATTCAATTCCTCATTCCATTCCACGTTTCATTCCATTCCATTCCACGTCCCATTCTATGTTCCATTCCATGTTCCATTCCATCTTCCATTCCACATTCCATAGCATTCCATTCCATGTTCCATTCCTCATTCGCTTCCATGTTCCTTTCCATTCCATTCCACATTCCATTCCACATTCCTTTCCATTCCATTGCACATTCCATTCCACGTTGTATTCCACTGCCTTCCATGTTCCATTCCTCATTCTGTTCCACATTCCATTTCATTACATTCCACTTTCAATTCCATATTCTGTTCCACGTTAAATACCATTCCATTCCACAGTCCATTTCATTCTGTTCCACATTCATTTCCACATTCCATTCCATTCCATTATATTCCATTTCATTATATTCCAAATTCCTTTCCATTCTGTTCCATTCCATTCCTCATTCCTCAACACATTCCTTTCCATTCCATTCCACGTTCCATTCCATTCCCTTCCACATTCTATTCCACATACCATTCCATTCCTTTCCACATTCCATTCCATTCCATTCCCTTCTGTTGAACGTTCCCTTCCATTCCATTCGAATTTCCAATCCTTTCCATTCCATTCCACATTCCATTCAATTCCTTTCTACATTCCATTCCATTCCATTCCACATTCCATTCGATTCCATTCCCTTGCATTCCACATTCCATTCCATTCCATACCACATTCCAATCCATTCCATTCTATATTACATTCCACACCATTCCACATTCCATTCAATTCCATTCCACATTCGATTCCATTCCAATCCACATTCCATTCCCTTCCATTCCACATTCCATTCCTTTCCAGTCCATTCGACATTCCATTCAATTCCATTCCATTCTATTCTATTCCATTCCATTCCACTATCCATTCTGCATTCCATTCTATTCCATTCCTGTCCATTCCATTGCATTCCAAATTCCTTTCTCTTCTATTGCATTCCCCATTCCATTCCATTCCATCGCACTTTCCCTTCCTTTCCATTCCACATTCCATTCCACATTCCGTTCCTTTCCGTTTCATGTTCCATTCCACATTCCATTCTGTTCCATTCGATTTCATTCCACGTTCCATTCCATATTCCATTCCAAACTGCATTCCGTTCCATTCCATTGCATTCAACTTTCGATTCCACTCCATTCCATTCCATTCCACGTTCCATTCCAGATTCCGTTCCCTTCCATTCCACACTCCGTTCCATTCCATTCCACTTTCCATTGTATTTACATTTCAATTTCCATTATATTTCCATTTCACACTTCATTCCATTCCATTCCACATTCCATTCCACGTTCCATTCCGCTTTCTATTTCATTCCATTCCACATTCCATTCCATTCCATTCCACCTTTAATTCCATATTCCATTACATTACAACTTCCATTCCATTCCATTAAACATTCCATTCCACTTTCCATTCCATTTCATTCCACATTACATTCCACTTTCCATTCAATTCCAGTTTGCATTCCATTCCGTTCCATTACATTGCACATTCCATTGTACGTTCCACTCCACACCGTTCTTCATTCCACTGCCTTCCATTCCATTCCACATTCCATCACATTCCATTCCACATTCCATTCAATTCCATTCCATTGCAATTGGTATTCTGTTCCATTCCACCTTCCATTCCATATTCCAATCCATTCCATTCCACATTCCAATCCACATTCAATTCCATTCCATTCCACTTTCCATTCCATTCCCTTTCACGTTCCATTCCAAGCCATTCCATTCCACGTTCCATTCCATTCCATTGCATTCCATTCCACATTCCACTCCATTCCATTATATTCCATTTCTCATTCTATTCCACATTGCATTCCACATTCCATTCCATTCCATTCCATTCCATTTCACATTATATTCTATTCCACATACCATTACACATTCCATTCCACATTCCATTCCATTCCATAACATTCAATTCCATTCCATTCCACAATTCATTCCTTTCTATTCCATTCCACATTCCTTTCCAATCCATTTCATTCCATTGCACATTCCATTCCTTTCCTTTCCATTGTATTGCACATTGCATTCCTGTTTCCTTTCCACGTACTATTCCACGTTCCTTTCCTTCCCATTGCATTCCAGATTCCATTCCACATCCTTTCCCATTCCATTCCACATTCCATTCCACATTACATTACATTCTGCTTCACATTCCATTCCACATTCCATTCCATTAAATTCCACATTCCATTCCATTTGAGTCCACATTCCATTCCATTCCATTCCATTCTATTCCACATTCCATTCCACATTCCATTAAATTCCATTCCACATTCCATTCCCTTCTATTTTTGTCCACATTGCATTGCATTCCATCCCATTCCAGATTCCATTCCATTCCATTCCACTTTACTTTCCATTCCATTCCAAACTGCATTCCACACTCCATTCTTCATTCCATTCCACTGCATTCCACATTCCATTCCACATTCCACTCCATACCATTCCACAGTCCATTCCATTCCATTCCACTTTCCATTCCAGATTCCATTCCATTCCATATTCCATTCCATATTTCATTCCATTACATTTCATTACACATTGCATTCCATTCCCTTCCATATTGCATTCCATTACTCATTCGACATTCCATTCCATTCCACATTTCATTCCATTCCCTTCGAAATTCCATTCCATTCCATTCCACATTCCATTCCTCATTCCGTTTCATTGTATTCCACATTCCATTACATATTCCATTCTATATTCCATTACATTCCATTTCATTCCACTTTCCATTCCATTCTATTCCATTCCACTTTCCATTAGGCAATCCACTCCACATTCCATTCCATTCCATTCCATTCCACTTTCCATTCCTCATTACATTCCACATTCCTTTCCATTCTCTTCCATTCCATTACACATTGCATTCCACATTCCATTCCACTTTCCATTCCGTTGCATTCCATTACATTCCACTTTCCATTCCACATTCCATTACACACTCCTTTCCATTGCCTTCGACGTTCCATTTCACTTAAATCCATTCCATTGCATTCCACATTCCCTTTCAGTCCATTCTACTAGACATTCCATTCCATTCCATTCCACATTCCATTCCACATTCCATTCCATTCCTTTACACTTTCCTTTCCATATTCCATTCCATTCCATTCCACGTTCCATTGCACATTCCATTCCATTCCATTCCACATTCCATTACATTCCATTACACATTCCATTCTATTTCACTTTCACGTTCCATTCTATTTCCATTTCATATTCCATTCCATTCCACATTCCATTCCATTACATTCCACATTCCATTCCACAATCAATTTTATTCCATTCCACGTTCAATTCCATTCCACTTTGCATTCCATTCAGTTCCATTCCATTCCACATTTCATTCCACTTTCCATTCCACTCCATTCCACATTCCATACTATTCCATTCCATGATCCATTCCATTCAAATCCACGTTCCATTCCATTCCATTCCACCATCCATTCCACTTTCAATTCCACGTTGCATTCCACTTTCCATTCCACGTTCCATACCATTCCATTCCACGTTCCAATACTTATTCCATTCCACATAACTTTCCATTGCATTCCACATTCCATTCCACATTTCACCCCATTCCATTCCACATTCCATTCCCTTCCACATTCCTTTCTTTTCCACATTCCATTCCATTCCATTCCACTTTGTATTCCACAATCCTCCCCACATTCCATTCCATTCTATTCCGTTCCGCTCTATTCAACATTCCTTTCCCTTCCACATTCCATTCCTTTCCACTTTCCATTCCATTCCATTCCATTCTATTCCACATTCCATTCCACATTCCATTGCATTCCATTCCATTCCACGTTCCATTCCACAGTCCACTCCATATTCCATTCCATTCCATTCCATTCCACTCCACGTTCCATTCCACATTCCATTCAACATTCCATTCCATTCCATTCAATTCCATTCCATTCCACGTTCCATTCCCCATCCTATTCCATATTCCATTACATTCATTTTCCATTCCGCGTTGCATTCCACTTTCCATTTCATTCCACATTTCATTCCATTCCATTCCATTGCATTGCATTCCACATTCCATTCCAGTCCATTCCTTTTGACATTCCATTCCATTCCACATTCCGTTCCATTCCATTGCATTGCATTCCACATCCCATTCCAGTCCATTCCATTCCAAATTCCATTCCATTCCATTCCCCATTCCATTCCATTGCATTACACATTCCATTCCACGTTTTACTCCATTCAATTCCGCAACCATTCCTCATTCCAGTCTACATTCCATTCCATTCCATTCCACATTCCATTACACTTTCCATTCCTTGTTCCATTCCATCATCCTTTCCATGTTCCATTGCATTCCATTCCACGTTACATTCGATTCCATTTTACATTCCATTCCTTTCCATTCCATTCCACAGTCCATTCCCTTCCATTCAACATTCTATTCCATTCAACTTTACATTCCATTCCATTCGTTTCCATTGCACATTCCATTCCATACCATTCCTTTCTGCATTGCATTCCATTCCATTCCACATTCCATTCCATTCCACGTTCCATTCCTGATAGCACTCCACATTGCATTCCATTCTATTCCTTTCCACATTCCATTCCATTGCATTCAACATTCCATTCCATTCCATTCCACTTTCCATTCCACATTCCTTTCCACATTCCATTCCATTCCATTCCATTCCACTTTCCATTACTTTCCACTTTCCATTCCATTCAATTCCACTTTCCATGCCATTCCATTTCACGGCTCATTCAACTTTACATTAAACGTTGCATTCCACTTTCCATTCCACGTTCCATTCCATTCCATTATACGTTTCACTACTTATTCCATTCCACATTCCATTCCATTCCAGTTTCCATTCCACATTCCATTCCATTCCATTCCACATTCCATTCAATTCCACATTCGTTTCCATTCGTTTCCATTCCATTCTATTACACATTCCGTTCGATTCCATTCCATTCCACATTCTATTCCATTCCATTCCACATTCCATTCCAAGATCCCTTCCACATTCCATTCCCTTCCATTCTATTCCACATTCCATTCCATTCCATTACGCAGTCCATTACACATTCCATTCCACATTCCATTCCATTCTTTTCCATTCCTCATTCTATTCCTTTCCATTCCAAGTTCCATTCAATGTTCCTTTCCATTCCATTCCATATTCCATTCCATTAAATTCCAAATTCCTTTCCATTCCATTCCACATTCCATTCCATGATCTATTCCATTCCATTCCCTTGCACATTTCCTTCCATATTCCATTCAATTCCATTGCATTCCAGTCCACATTCCATTCCATTCCAATCCATTCCACTTTCCGTTCTATTAAATTCCACATTCCTTTCCTTTCCAGTCCACACTCCATTCCAGTCCATTCCACTTTCCTTTCCAAGTTCCATACCACTTTTTATTGCACGTTCCATTCCATGTTCCATTCCGCATTCCATTCAATTTCTTTCCTTACCCCATTCCAATACATTCCATTCTCTTCCCAATTTCTTTCCATTTCATTCCAGATTCCTCTCTAGTTTCCATTCAATTCCATTCCACATTCCATTTCACATTCCATTCCATTCAATTCCAGTTTCCATTTCAAATTCCATTCCTTTCCATTCTACATTCCACTCCACATTCCATTCCATTGCATTCCTAATTCCATTCCACATTCCATTCCATTCCAATCCGTATTACAATACACATTCCTTTTTATTCCATTCCACATTTCATTCCACGTTCCATTCCATTCTTTTCCACATTCCATTCCATTCCATTCCAAATTCCATTCTACATTCCATTCCATTCCATTCCACATTCCATTCTACTTTCCATTCCTTTCCATTCCACATTCCTTTCTACATTCCGTTCCATTCCACATTCCATTGCATATTCCATTCCGTTCCATACCACATTCCACTCAGTTCCATTCCACATTCCATTCCATTTCATTCTATATTCCTTTCTATTCCGTTACATTCCATTTGATTCAATTCCATTCCATTCCATTCCATTCCATTCCACTCCATTACATTCCATTCCGTGACATTCCACAATCCTTTCCATTCCATTCCGCATTCCATTCCACAATCCTTTCCATTCCATTGCACATTCCATTCCGTTTCATTCCACATTCCATTGGACAGTCCAAACAATTCCATTCTGCATTCAATTCCATATCACTTTCCATTCTGTTCCATTCCACGACCCATTCCCCATGACATTCAATTTCATTCCAAATTCCATTCCATTCCATTTCACATTCTGTTCCATTCCATTCTACTCCACATTCCATTCCATTCCATTCAACCTCCCATTAAATTCCAATCCATGTTCCATTACTTTCCATTCCACGTTCCATTGCAAATACCATTGAATTATATTCCATTCCAGATTCCGTTCAATTCCATTCCATTCCATTCCACATTCCATTTCACATTCCATTCCACTCTATTCCACATTCCTTTGAACATTCCATTCCATATTCCTTTCCACGTTGCATTCCATTCCATTCCACTTTAGATTCCTTTCCATTCCACTTTACTTTCCATTTCATTGCACATTCCATTCCACTTTCCATTCCACATTCCATTCCACATTCCATTCCATTCCATTCCAGATTCTTCTAAACATTCAATTCCATTCCATTTTACATTCCATTCCATTCCACTCCAAATTCCATTCCAATCCATTCCATACTCCATTCCATTCCAATCCATTCCATATTCCATTCCATTCCATTCCATTCTATTTCACATTCCATTACATTCCATTCTACCTACCATTCCAATCCATTCCACATTCCATTCCACTTTCCATTCTACTCCATTTCAAATTCCATTCCAAATTCCATTCTACACCATTCCACTTTCCTTTCCATTCCAATCCATTCTATTCCATTCCATTCCATTCCATTCCACTTCATTCCACATTCCAAGCATTCCATTCCATATGTATTTCCATTCCACATCCCTTACATTCCACTTCATATCCCATTCCATTCCATTCCATTCCATTCCATTCCATAACATTCCACACTCCATTGCATATTCCTTTCCATTCCATTCCACATTACATTCAATTCCCTTCCACTTTCCATTCCATTCCATTTCATTCTATATTCCTTTCTATTACATTACATTCCATTGCATTCCATTCCATTCCACATTCCATTCCATACCATTCAATTCCACATTCAGTTCCATTGCATTCCATTCCACAATCTATGCCATTCCGTTCCAAATTCCATTCCATTCCATTCCACATTCCATTGCACATTCAATTCCAACCCAGTCCACATTCCATTACATTCCATTCCACATTCAAATCCATTCCATTCTAAATTCCTTTCCATTCCATTCCATTTCATTCTGCATTCAATTCCATTCCATTTCATTCTGCATTCCAATCCATTCCATTCCACATTCCATTCCACATTCCATTTCACATTACATTCCATTCCAGTACACAATCCTTTCCTTTCCATTCGAATTTCCTATCCATATCATTTGATTCCATTCAACATTACTCTCCACATGCCATTCCCCGTTTCATTAAACATTCCATTCCAGTACATTCCACATTCCATTCCATTCAATTCCACATTGCATTCCATGCCATTCCATTCCATTCCAAATGTCATAACATATTCAAAAGCATTCCATTCCACATTCCATTCCATTCACCTTTCAATGCCATTTCATTCTGCCTTCCTTTCCGAATTCCATTCCACATTCCTTTAAATTCCATTCCACATTCCATTCCTTTCCACATTCCATTCCACATTCCATTCCATTCCATTCTGCATTCCATTCCATTCCATTCCACATTCCATTCAATTCCATTCCACATTCCATTCCATTGTATTCCACATTCCATTCCATTCCCTTCCATTCCATTCCACATTCCATTCCATATTCCTTTCAATTCCATTCCACATTCCATTCCATTCCATTCCACATTGCATTCCTTTCCATTGCACATTCCTTTGCATAACATTCAAAATCCAATTCCACATTCCGTTCCTATCCACTTAACATTCGATTGCACATTCCATTCCATTCCTTTCCACATTCAATTCCACATTCCATTCCACTCCATTTCAAATTCCATTCCACATTATATCCCACATTCCTTTTCATTCCATTCTACATTTAATTCCATTCCATTACATTCCACTCTATTAGACATTGCATTCCACATTCAATTCCATTCCATTCCACATTCCATTCCACATTCCATTCCACATTCAATTCCATTCCATTCCACATTCCATTCCACATTCCATTCCACATTCCAATCCATTCCATTCCATTCCAATCCATTTTCCTCTCCCTTCCATTCCATTCCACTTTCCCTTCCATTCAATACCACTTTCCATTCCACATTCCATTCCACGTTCCATTACACTTTCCATTTCACATTCCATTGCATTCCATGCCACATTCCATTCCACATTCAATTTCTTTCAATTCCACCTTTCATTCCATTCCATTCCAACTTTCATTCCATTCCTTTTTACGTTCCATGCCATTCCATTCCATGTTCCATTCCATTCTATTCAATGTTCCATTCCGTATTCCATTCCATTCCACATTCCAAACTATTCCATTCCATATTCCATTCTATCCTATTCCACTTTCCATTGGAATTCAATGGAATGTGTAATGGAAAGGAATGCAATATGGAATGGAATGGAATGTTATGAAATGTGGAATGTAATTGAATGGTGTGTAATGGAAAGTGGAATGGAATGGAATGGATTGTGGAATAGAAAGGAATGAAACTTGCAATGGAACGAGAAATGGAATGTAGAATGGGACGTGGAATATAATGCCGAATGGAATGCGGAATGGAAATTTATGGGATGTGGAAAGGAATGGAATAGAATATGTAATGGAATTGAAGGGAATGTGGAATGGAATGAAATGGAAATTTGAATGGAATGTGCAACGGAATGGAACTGAATGTGGAATGGAACGGAATGGATTGTGGAAAGGAATGCAATAGAATGTGGAATGCAATGTCGAATGCAACGTGGAATGGAATGGAATGGAATGTGCAATGGAATGGGATGCAATGTGGAATGGCAGAGAATAGTATGGAATGCGGAATGGAATGGAATGGAACGGGGAATGGAATGTGGAATGGAAAGCGGAATGGAATGGATTGTAATGCAATGTGGAATGGAATGTGGAATGCAATGAAATGGAATATGGAATGGAATGTAATGGAATGTGGAATGGAATGGAACGTGGAATGGCAAGGAATGCAATGTGGATTGAAATGGAGTGGAATGTGGAATGCAGTGTGAAATGGAATGTATAACGGAATGATGAATGGAATGTGGAATGGAATGTAGCATGGAATGTGAAATGGAATGGAATTGACCATGGAATTGAACGAGGAATGAAATGAAATGGGACGAGTAATGGAACATGAAATGGACTGTGGAATGGAGAGGAATCGAACATTAAATGGAATGTGGAATGGAATGTGGAAAATAATGGAATGGAATGTGGAATGGAATGTGAAATGCAATGTGGAATTTAATGGAATGGAATGTGTAATGGAATAGAATGGAATGTGGAAAGGAATGTGGAACGGAATGTGGAATGGATTGTGGAATGTATGTGGAATGGAACGGAATGGAATGTGAAATGGAATGTGAAATGGAATAGAATGGAATGTGGAATGGAATGGAATGGAAAGTGTATTGGAACGTGGAATGGATTGTGGAATGGAACTTTGAATAGAAAGTCGAATGGACTGGAATGGATTGTGGAATGGAATGGAATGGAATGTGGAATGGAATGTGGAATGGAATGGAAGGCAATGTGGAATAGAATACGAAATGCATTGCGGAATTATATCTGGAATGGAATGTAAAATTCAATGTGGAATGCAAAGTGGAATGGAATGGAATGGAATGTGGATGGAAATGTGGAATGGAATGGAGTGATATGTGGTATGGAATGTGGAATGGAAAGTGGAATGGAATGTGGAACATAATGTAATGGAGTGGAATTTATTGTGGAATGAAATGTGGATTGGGATGTGGAATGGACTATGGAATGGAACGTGGAAAGGAACGTGGAATAGAATCGAATGGAATGTGTAGTGGAATGTGTAGTGGAATGAAATGTGGAATGTAATCTGGAATGAAATGTGGAATGGAATGGAATGGAATGTGGAATGGAATGTGGAATGGAATGGAATGGAATGTGGCATAGAATGGAATGAAACGTGGAATTGAATGTGAAATGGAATGTGGAGTGGAAAGTAGAATGGAATGTGAAATGTAATGTGGAATTTAATGGAATGCAATGGGGAATGGAATGTGGAATAGAATGGGTAATGTAAAGAGGAATATAATGGAATGGAATGTGGAATCGAAAGGAATAGAATGTTGAATGAAATGTGGAATGGAATGGAATGTAGAATGTATTGTGGAATGGAATGTTTAATGCACAGGAATGGAATGTGGAATGGAACGTGCAATGGAATGGAATGGAATGTGGAATGGAATGTGGAATGGAATGTGGAATGGAATATGGAATGGAGTGTGGAATGGAATGTTGAATGGAGAGGAATTGAATGTGATAAGAAATGTGGAATGGAAAGTACAATGGAATGAAATGGATTATGGAATCGAATGGAATGGAATAGTATGGAATATGGCATGGATTGTGGATTGCAATGGAATGGAGTGGTATAGAATATGGAATGGAATGGAATGGAATGTGGAATTTAACGTGTAAAGGAACAGGGAATGGAACATGGAATGGAATGTGGAATGGACGGTGGAATGGAATAGAATAGAACGTGGAATGCAATGTTGAAAGGAATGGAATGGAAAGTGAAACAGAATGTGAGATGGAATTGAGTGGAGTATTGAATGGAATGTGGAATGGAAAGTGGAATAGAATGTGGAATGGTATGTGGAATGGAATTTGGAATGGAACTGAATGGAATGTGGAATGGAATGGAAAGGAATGTGGAAAAGAGTGGAATGGAATGGAATGGAATGTGGAAAAGAATGGAACGGGATGGAATGTGGAATAGAATGGAATGGAATGGAATGTGAAATGCAATGTAATGGAATGGAATGTGAAATTGAATGAAATGGAATATGGAAAGAATGGATTGGAATGGGGAATGGAATGTGGAATGGAAGGGAATGGAACGTGGAATGGAATGTGGAATGGAATAAGGAACGGAATGTGCAATGTAATGGAATGGAATGTGGAATGGAATGCAATGGAATGTCAAATATAATGGAATGGAATGAGGAATGGAACTTGGAATGCAATGAAAATGAATGTGGAATGGAATGGAATGGAAAGTGGAACGGAATGGAATGGAATGTGCAACGTAATGGAACCTGGAATGGATTGGAATGGAATGTGGATAGGAATGGAATGGAACATTTAATGGAATGGAATGAAATGGAATGGAATGTGAAATGGAATATTTAATGGAAAGTGAAATGGAAGGTGGAATGGAAAGCTGAATGGAATGAAATGAAAAGAGGAAAGGAAAGGAATGGATCATGCAATGGAATGGAATGGAACTTGGAATGGAATGTGGAATGTAACGTGGAATGAAACACGGAATGTAGTGGAGTGGAATGTGGAATGGAATGTGGAATGGAATGGAATGGAATTTGGAATAGAATGAGGAATGGAATGGAATGGAACGTGGCTGGAATGTGGAATGGAATGGGGAATGGATTGTGGAATGAAATGTGGAATGGTATATGTAATGGGAAGGAATGAAATGTAGAATGGAAGGTGGAATGGAAAGTGGAATGGAACGTGGAATGTAACGTGGAATGTAATGGAATGTAATGGAAGTTGGAATGGAATGTAGAATGGAAAGGAATGGAATGTGGAATGGAATGTGCAATGGAAAGTGGAATGGAATGGAATGAAATGTCGAATGGAATGTGGAGTGAAATGGAATGGAATGTGGAATGGAATTCAATGGAATGTTTAATGGAATGTTGAGTGGAATGTGGAATTGAATGTGGATAGGAATGGAATGGAATGGGGAATGGAACGTGGAATGTAATGTGGAAGGGAAAGGAATGCACTGTTGAATGTAATGAGGAATGGAATGTGGAAGGGAAAGTGGAATGGAATGGAATGGAATGCGGAATGGAATGTGGAATGGAATGGAATGGAACGTGGAGTGGTATGAGGAATGCATCGTGGAAGGGAACGTGCAGTGGCATGAAATGTGGAATGGAATGGAATCGAAAGTGGAATAGAATGTGAAATGGAATATGGAATGGAATGCTGAATGGATTGTGGAATGGAAAGGAATGGTATAGAATATGGAATGGAATGGAATGGAATGCGCAATGGAACGTGGAAAGGAACGTGAAATGGAACGTGGAAATTAATGGAAGGGAACGTGGAATGGAATGTGGAATGGAATGGAAGGGAACGTGCAATGGAATGTGGGATGGAATGGAATGTAATGTGGAATGGAATGTTGAATGAAAAGTGGAATGGATTGGAATGGAATCTGGAATGGAATGGAATGGAATGTGAAAAGGAATGTGGAATGGAATGTGAAAAGGAATGTGGAATGAAATGTGGAACGGAATGTGGAATGGAATGTAGAATGGAATGTCGAATGGAATGGAATGGAATATGGAATGGAACGTAGAAAGGAACGTCGAATGGAAGGAAACGGAACGTGTAATGGAATGTAAAATGGAATGGAATGGAATTTGGAATGGAATGTGGAATTGAATGTGGAATGTAATTGAATGGAATGTGGAATGTGGTATAGAATGTGGAATGCAAGGGATTGGAATGTGGAATAGAATGTGGAATGGACTGGAATGGAATGTGGAATAGAATTTTGAATGGAAGGCGGAATGGAATGTGGAATGTAATGGAACGGAATGTGGAATGGAAAGGAATTGAATGTGGAATGGAATGTGCAATGGAATGCAATGGATTGTGGAATGGAATTGAATGGAATGGTATGGAATATGACATGGATTGCGGATTGGAATGGAATGGAATTGTATGGTACATGGAATTGAAAGGAATAGAATGTGGAATGGAACGTGGAAAGAATGGGGAATGGAACATGGAATGGAACGAGGAACGGAAGGTTGAATGGAATGGAATTGAACTTGGAATGGAATGTTGAATGGAATGGAATTTAAGTGTAATGGAATGTGGGATGGAATGGAATGGAAAGTGGAATGGAATGTGGAATGGAATGTGGAATGGAAAGTGTAATAGAATGTGGAATGTATTGTGGAATGAAATGTGGAATGGAATGTGTAATGGAACGGCATGGTATGCAGAATGGAATGTAAAATGGAATGGAAAGAGACGTTGAATGGAATGTGGAATGGAATGGAATGGAATGTGGATTCTAATGTGCAATGGAATGTGGAATAGAATGGAATGAAATGTGGAATGGAATGGAGTGGAATGTGTAATGGAATGGGCAATGGAATGGAATTGAGTGTGGAATGGAACGTGGAATGGAAAGTGCACTATACCGTGTATTGGAATGTGGAATGGAATGGAATGGAAGGGAATGTGGAAAGGAAAGTGGAATGCAAGGGAGTGGAATGAGAAATGGAGTGTGGAATGGAATGGAATGTAGAATGGTATGGAAATGAATATGGAAAGGAATGTGGAATGGAATTGAATGGAATGTGGAATGGAATGGAATGGATCGTGGAATAGAATGTGGAATGAAACGTGGAATGGAAAGGAATGGAACGTGGAATGGAATGTGGAATGGAATTGAATGGAATGTCGTAATGAATGAGAAATTGAATGGAATGCAATGAGGAATGGAATGTGGAATGGAACGGATTGGAATGTGGAATGGAATGTGGAATGGAATGGAATGGAATGGAATGTGAAATGGAATGCAATGGAATGTGAAATTCCATGGAATGGAATAGAATGTGGAATGGAATGGAATGAAATGGAATGTGGAATGGAATGGATAGAATTGTGGAATGGAATATGTAATAGAATAGGATGCAATGTGGAATGGAATGTGAAATGGAATGTGGAATGGAATGAGAAACTGAATGCAATGCATTGTGTAATGGAACATGGAATGGAATGGATTGGAATGTGTTACGGAATGTGGAATGCTATGGAATGGAATGTGGAATTGATTGTGGAACGGAATGGAATTGAATGGAATGAGGAATGAAATGCAATGAAATGGAATGCGGAATAGAATGGAATGGAATGTGGAATTCAATGGAATGGAATGTGGAAATTAATGAAATGGAAAGTTCAATGGCTTGTGGAATGGAATGTTGAATGGAATGTGGAATGGGAAGGAAATGAAAGTGGAATGGAATGGAATGAAGTATGGAAAATGGAATGGAATGCGGAATGCAATGGAATGTGGAATATATTGGAATGGAAAGGAATGTGGAATGAAATGGAATGGAATTTGGAATTGAATGGAATGTAATGTGGAAGGGAATGGAATAGAATAGAATGGGTAATGGAATGTGGAATGGAATTTGGAGTGGAATGCAATCTGGAAAGCAATGAAATGGTATGTGGACGGAATGGAATGGAATGTGGAATGGAATGGAATTTAAAATGCAATGTGGAATGGAAAGTGAAATGGAAAGTGGAATTTAATGTGAAATGGAATGTGGAATGGAATGTGAAATGGAAGGTGGAATGGAATGTAAAATGGAATGTGGAATGGAATGTGGAATGGAATGAAAAGGAATGTGGAATGGAATAGAATGGAATGTGGAATGGAATGGAATAGAATGCCGAATGGAATGGAATGGAACGTGGAATGGAATGGAAGGTAGCCCGCAATGGAATGGAACCTGGAATGGAAGGAATGGAACGTGGAATGGAATGGAATGGAATGCGGAAAGGAATGGAATGGAATGTGGAATTGAATGAAATGGAATGCGCAATGGAATGTGCAATGGAATTGAATGGAATGAGGAATGGATTGTGGAATGGAATGGAATCTGGAATGGAATGGAATGGAATGCAATGTGATATGGAATGGTGGTGAATGGAATGGAATTTGGAATGGACTGTGGAATGGAATGGAGTGGAATGTGTAACGGAATGTGGAATGGAATGTTTAATGGAATGGAGTGGAATGGAATGGAATGTGGAATGGAATGTGAAGTGGAATGGAAAGGAATGTGGAATGGAATGTGGAATGGAATGTGGAAAGAAATGGAATGTGGAATGCAATGTGGAATGGAATGTGAAATGGAATGAGAAATGGAAACAATGGAATGTGTAATGGTATGCGGAATGGAACGGATTGAAATGTGGAATGGAATGCGGAATGGAAAGGAATGTGGAATGGAATGTGAAATGGAATATGGAATGGAAGGAGAAATGTAATGGAATTTGGAATGGTAAGTGGAATGGAATGGATGGAAATGTGGAATGGAATGGATTGTATTGCAGTGTGGAACGTGGAACGTGAAAAGGAAAGAGGAACACAAAGTGGAAGGGAATGTGGAATGTGGAATTAAATGGAATGCAAAGTGGAATGCAATCAAATGGAATGTGGAAAGGAATGCAACAGATTGCAATGTGGAATGTTATGGAATGTGCAATGGAATGGTATGGTAGGTGGAACGGAATGGAATGTAATGAAATGTGAAATGAAATGGAATGGAATGTGGAAAGGAATGGAATGGAATGTGGAATGGAATGGAATTGATTGCAATGTGGAATGGAATGTGGAAGAGAATTGAATTCAATGTGGAAAGGAAAGGAATGGAATGCGGAATGGAATGCAAAGGAATGTGGGATTGAAAGGAAAGAAATGTGAAATGTAAAGGATAGGAAGGTAGCATGAAATTGAATCGGAAGGAATGGAATGGGGAATGGAATTGAAGGGAAAGTGGTATGGAATGTGGAAGAGAAAGTGGAATGGAATTGAACGGGATCTGGAACGGAATCCATAATGGAATGGAACAGAATGTGGAATGGAATGGAATGGAATGTGGAATGCAATGGAATAGAATGGCATGGAAGGTGGAATGGATTGGAATGGAATATGGAATGAAGTGGAATCGAATATGGAATGGAATGGAAAGGAATGGAATGTGGAACTGAATGGAATATGGAATCAAAAGTGAATTGGATTGGAAAGGAATGTGGAATGGAATGTGGAATGGAATGTGGAAAGAAATGGAATGTGGAATGTAACGTGGAATGGAATGCGGAATGCATTCAGAAATGGAAAGAGTAGAATGTGTAATGGTATGCGGAATGGAACGGATTGAAATGTGGTATGCAATGTGGAATGGAAAAGACTGGAATGGAATGTGGAATGGTATGTGGAATGGAATGTATTGAAATGTGGAATGGAATGGATTGAAATGTGGAATGGAATGGAATGGAATAGAATGTGGAATGGAATTGAATAGAACGTGAAATGGAACGAGGAACGCAACGTGGAAGAGAATGTGGAATGTGGAATTAAATGGAATGCAAAGTGGAATGGAATCGCATGGAGTGTGGAATGGAATGGAACGGATTGCAAGGTGGAATGGAAGGGAATGTGCAATGGAATGGAACGGAATGTGGAACGGAATGGAATGGAATGGAATTTGGAATGGAATGGAATGGAATGGAATGTGAAATGGAATGGAATGGAATGTGGAATGGAATGGAATGGAAAGTGGAATGGATTGGAATTCATTGCAAGGAGGAATGGAATGAAATATGCAATGGAATGGAATGGAATGTGGAATAGAATGGAATGTGGAATGGAATGGAAAGGAATGGAATTTGAAATGGAATGGAATGGAATACGGAATGGAATGGAATGGAATGTGGAATGGAATATGGAATGGAATGGGATGAAATGTGGAATGGAATGTGGAATAGAATTGAGTGGAATGGAATGGAAAGTGGAATGGAAAGGAATGGAATGTGGAATGGAAAGTGGAATGGAATTGCATGGAATGTGGAATGGATTCTGGAATGGAATGGAATGGAATGTGGAATGGAATGGAATTGAGTGGAACGGAATATTGAACGCAATAGAATGGAATGTGGAAAGGAATGTAATGGAATGTGGAATGGAATAGAATGTGGAATGGAACGTGGAATGAAATGGGATGGAATTTGGAGTGGAATGTGGAAAGGAATGGAATGGAATGGAATGTGGAATGGAATGGAATGGAATGGAATGTGGAACGGAATGGAATGGAATGGAATGTGGAACGAAATGGAATGGAATGTTGAACGGAATGGAATGGAATGTTGAATGGAATGTAGAAGTTATTGCAATGCAATATGGAACAGAATGGAATGGAATGCGGAACGGAATGGAATGCAATGTGGAATGGAATGGAATGGAATGTGGAACGAAACTGAATGGAATGAAATGGAATGTGGAATGGATTCTGGAAGGGAATGTGTAATGGAAAGTTGAATGGAATTGAATGTGGAAAGAAATGGAATGGAATGTTGAACGGAATGGAATGGAATGTGGACTGGAATGTAGAGGTAATTGCAATGCAATATGGAACAGAATGGAATGGAATGTGGAACGGAATGGAATGCAATGTGGAATGGAATGGAATGGAATGTTGAACGAAACTGAACGGAATGAAATGGATTGTGGAATGGATTCTGGAAGGGAATGTGTAATGGAATGTGGAATGCAATTGAATGTGGAATGGAATGTGGTGTGGAATGGAACAGAATGTGGAATATAATGGAATGGAATGGAATGGAAGGCAATGGAAAGAGGAGTGGAATGGAATGTAATGTGGAATGGAATGAAATACAATGGAATGTGACACGGAATGGAATGGAATGTGGAATTGAATGAAATGGAATGTGGAATGGAATGTGGAATGGAATGGAAAGTGGAATGGAATTGAATGTGGAATGGAATGGAAAGGAAAGTGTAATGGAATGGAATGGAATGTGGAATGGAATGGAATATGGAATAGTATAGAACAGAAGGGAATGTGGAATGCAATGTGTAGAGGAATGTGGAATGGAATGAAATGGAATGTTTAATGTAATGTGGAATGGAATAGAAAGCAATGTGGAATGGAATGCCGAATGGAATGGAATGGATGTGGAATGCAATGTGGGATGGATTTGAATGTGGAATGTAAGGTGGAATGGAATGGAATGGAAAGTGGAATGGAATGTGGAATTGAATGGAATGGAATGTGGAATGGAATGTGGAAAGGAACGTGGAATGGAATGTTGAATGCAATGTGTGATGGAATGGAATGGAATACGGAATGGAATGAGGAATGGAACGTGGAATGGAAAGTGGAATGAAATTTTGAATGGAATGGAATGGAATGCGGAAAGGAATGCAGAATGGAATGGCATGGAATATGCAATTAAATTTAATCGAATGTGGAATGAAACGCGGAATGTAATGGAATGGAATGTGGAGTGGAATGTGGAATTGAACGTGGAATAGAATCTAACGTGGAATGGAATGGAATGAAATGGAATGTGGAATGGAATTGAATAGAATGGAATGGAATGTGAAATGGAATTGAATGGAATGGAATGTGGAATGGAATGTGCAACGGAATGGAATGGAATGTGAATTGGATTGTGGAATGGTACGTGGAAAGCAATGCAATGGAAAATGGGGTAGAATGTGGAATGGAAATTGGAATAGAATGCAATGAGGAATGGAAATGAATTTGGATTGTAATATGGAATGGAATGGAATGGAATGTGGAATTAAATGGAATGTGGAATTCAATGGAATGGAATGGCATGTGGAATGGAATGGAATGGAACGGAATGAAATGTGGAATGGAATGGAATGGAATGGAATGGAACGCAATGAAATGTGGAATGGAATGGAATGGAATGTGGAATGGAATCGAATGGAGTGGAATGTGGAATGGAATTGAATGGAATGTGGAATTGAATGGAATGGAATGTGGAATGGAATGGAATGGAACGAGGAATGGAATGCAATGGAACGTGGAACGGAATGGAATGGAATGTGAAATGCAGTGTGGAATGGAATGTAACGTATTGGAATGTGGAATGGAATGGAATGGAATGGTATGTAATGTGGAATGGTATTGAAGGGAATGTGAAATGGAAAGTGGAATGGAACGTGAAATGGAAAGTGCAATGGAACATGGAATGGTATGAGTAATGGAATGGAATGGAATGTTGAAAGGAAGGGAATGGAATGTGGAATGGAATGTGGAATGGAAAGTGGAATGGAATGGAATGAACGTGAAATGGAATGGAATGGAACGTGTAATGGAAAGCAATGGAATGTGTAATGGAAGGGACTGGAAAGCAGAATGTAATGTGCAATGGAATATGCAATGGAATGTGGAATGGAATGGAATTGAATGTGGAATGGAATGGAATGCATAGTGGAATGGAATGGAATGTGGAACGGAATGGAATGGAATGCGGAATGGAATGGAATGGAATGTGGAACTGAATGGAATGGAGTGGAAAGTGGAAAGGAATGGAATGGTGCGTGGAATGCAAAGTGAAATGAAATGGAACGGAAAGTGAAATGGAATGGAATGGATCGTGGAATGGAATGAGGAATTGAATGTGGAACGGAATGTGAAATGGAATGTGGAATGGAATGTGGAATTGAATGGAATGGAATGTGGAATGCAATGGAATGTGTTATGCAATGGAATGGAATGTGGAATGGATAGGAATGTGGAATGCAATTGAATGGAATGTGGACTGAATGCAAAGGAATGTGGAATGTAATGGAATGTGGAAAGGAATGGAAAGTTGAATGGAATGGAATGTATTATGGAATGGAAAGGAAAGCAATGGAATGTGAAATGGAATGTGGAATGTAATGTGAAATGGAATGTGCAATGGAATGTGGAATGGAATGTGGAATGGAGGGAAATGGAAAGTGGAATGGAATGGAAAGTGGAAAGGAATGGAATGGTACGTGGAATGGAACGTGGAGTTGAATGGAATGGAAAGTGGAATGGAAGGGATTGGTACGTGGAATGGAACATGGAATGCAACGTGGAATGGAATTGAGTGAAATGTGGAACGGAATGGAATGGAATATGGAATCGAATGGTATGGAATGTGAAATGGACAGCAAAGGAAGTTAGAATGGGATGTGGAATGGAATGTGGAATGGAAAGTGGAATGCAATGCAGTGGAATGTAGATAGGAATATGCAATGGAATGGAATGGAATGTGGAATGGAATGTGGAATGCAATGTGGAATGGAATGGAATGCAATGTGGAATGCAAAGTGAAATGGAATGGAATGGAATGTGGAACGGAATGAAATGTGAAATGGAATGGAAAGGAATGTGGAATGGAAAGGAATGGAATGTGGAATTGAATGTGGAATTGAATGCTTAATTGAACGTGGTATGCAAAGGCAGGGAATGTAGAATGGAATGGAATGGAACGGAATGTGGACTGGAACGCGGAATGTAATGGAAGGTATCTTTGAATGGAATGTGGTATCTTTGAATGGAAAGTGGAATAGAATGTGGAATCGAATGCAATGTGAAATGGAATGTGTAACGGAATGGAAAGAAATGTGGAATGGAAAGGAATGTAATGTGGAATGGAATGGAATGGAATGGAGAATGGAAAGGAAAGGAATTTGGAATGGAATGGAATGGTATGGAATATGGAATGGAAAGGAATATAATGTAATGGAATGTGGAATGGAAAGGAATGGAATGTGGAATGAAAGGGAATGGAATCGAATGTGGAATGGAATGGAAGGGAATGGAATGCGGAATGGAGTGGAATGGAATGTGGAAGGGAATGGAAAGGAATGCTATGGAATGTGGAATAGAAAGGAATGGAATGTGGAATAGAATGGAACGGTATGGAATGAGGAATGGGAAGGAATGGAATGTGGAATGGAATCGAATGGAATGTGGAAAGGAATGGAATGGAATTTGGAATATAATGGACTGGAATGGAATGTGGAAGGGAATGGAATGGAATGGAAGGCGGAATGGAATGGAATGGAATGTGGAAGGGAATGGAATTGAATGTGGAATTTAATGGAATGGAATGCAATGAGGAATGGAATGGAATGGAATGTGGAATGGAATGGAATGGAATGTGGAATGGAATGGAACGGAATGGAATGGAATGTGCAATGGAACGGAATGGAATGTGGAATGGAATTTGGAATGGAATGTGGAATGGAAAGTGGAATGGAAAGGAATGGAACGGAATCGATTGTGGAATGGAGTGTGGAAAGTAACGTGGAATGGAATGGATTGGAACATGGAATGGGATGAAATAGAATGTGGAATGGAACATGGAATGGAATGGATAGGCAATTGTAATTTAAAATGTAATGGAACGTGGAATGGAATATGCAATGGAATGTCGAATGGAACGTGGAATTGAAAGGAATGGAAATTAGAGTGGAACGTGGAATGGAATGGAATGGAACGTGGAATGGAATGTGGAATGGACTGCAGAATGGAACGTGAAATGGAAAGTGGAATGGATTGGAATGAAAAGTGGAATGGAATGTGGAATGGATTTTGGAATGAAATGCTAGGCAATGTGGAATGCAATGTGGTATGGAATGTAATGGAATGTGGAATGGAATGTGGAATGGACTGTAATGGAATGTGGAATGGAATGTGGAATGGAATGTAAAGGAATGTGGAATGGAAAGGAAAGGAATATGGAATGCAATGTGGAATGGAATGTGGAATAGAAACTGGAATGGAATTAAAGGGATTGTGCAATGAAACGTGGAATTGAATGGAATGTGACGTGGAATGGAACTTGGAATGCAACGTGGAATGGAATGTGGAATGCACCGTGGAAAGGAATATGGAAGTGAACGTGAAATGGAATGGAATGGAATGTGGAATGCAATGGAATGGAATGTGGCCTGGAATGTGGAATGGAATGAAATGGAATGTGGAATAGAATGCGTAATGGAATGGAATGCAATGGTATGGAATGGGGAATGGAATGGAATGTAAAGTGGAATGGAACGTGGAATGGAATGGAATGGAATGTGAAATGGAATCTCGAATGGAATGTGGAATGGACTGGAATGGAATGTGGAAGGGAATGGATTGGAATGTGGAGTGGAATGGAATGCAATATGTAATGAAATATGGAATGAAATAGAATGGAATGTGGAATGGAAGGTGGAATGGACTGTGGAATGGAATGTGGATTAAAATGGAATGGAACATTGAAAGGAATGGAATGGAATGTGGTATGCAATGGGGAAAGGAATGGAATGGAATGTTAAATGGAATGTGGTATGCGATGTGGAATGAAGTGGAATGGAATGTAGAATGTAATGTGGAAAGCAATGGAATGGACTAAGAAAGGGAAAGTGGAATGCAAAGTGGAATGGAATATGGAATGATATCGAATGGAATTTTGAATGGAATGTGAAACTGAATGGAATGGAATGTGGAATTGAATGGAATGGAATGGAATATGGAAAGGAATGTGGAATAGAATGTGGAATGGAAAGGAATGGAATGTGGAATGCAATGCAATGGAATGTGGAATGGAATGTGGAATGGAACGTGGAATGGAATGGAATTGAATGTGGAATGGAACTTGGAATAGAATGGAATGGGACCTGGAATGGAATGTGGAATGCAAAGTGGAATGGATTGTGGAATGGAACTTGGAATGGAATGTCCAATACAAAGTGGAATGGAACGTGTAATGGAATGGAATGGAGGGTGGAATGGAATGTGGAATGGAACGTGAAATGAAACGCGGAATGGAATGGAATGGAATGTGGAATGCAATGTGGAATGGAATGTGGAGTGAAATGGAATGGAATGGAATGTGGAATTAAATGCGGAATTGAATGTGGAATGCAACGTGGAATCTAACGCAGAATGGAACGTGGAATGGAATGAGGAATGAAATGGAACAGAATGTGGAATGGATTGTGGAATGGAACGTGGAATGGAATGGAATTGAATGTGGAATGGAACTTGGAATGGAATGGAATGGAATGTGGAATGGAAAGAGGAATGGAATGTGGAATGGAACTTGGAATGGAATGTACAAAGGAACATGAAATGGAACGTGGAATGGAATGGAATGGAAGGAGGAATGGAACGTGTAATGGAATGGAACGGAACGTGGAATGGAACGTGGAAAGGAATGTGGAATGGAACATGAAATTGAACGTGGAATTGAATGGAATCAAATGTGGAATGCAATGTGGAATGGAATGTGGAATGGGATGTGGAATGCAATGGAATGGAATGGAATGTGGAATGAAATGTGGAATTGAATGTGGAATGGAACATGGAATGGAAAGTGGAATGAAACATGGAATGGAATGGAAAGGAACTTGGAATGGAATTTGGAATGGAATGGAAGGTGAAATCGAATGTGGAACAGAATGGAATGGAAAGTTTAAATGGAATGGAATGCAATGTTGAAAGGAATGTGGACTGCAATGGAATGCAATGTGGAATGGAATGGGGAATGCAATGGAATGGAATTTGGAATGGAATGTGGAAAGGAATGTGAAATGGAATGTGGGATGGAATGGAATGCAACGGAATGTGGAATGGAAAGTGGAAAGGAATGTGGAATGTAACGGAATGGAATGTGGAATGGAGTGTGGAATGGAATGCGGAATGGAACGTGGAATGGAATGGAATGAAATGTGGAATGGAATGTGGAATCGAATGTGGAAAGTAATGGAATGGAATGCAGAATCGAATGTGGAATGCAGTGCAATGGAATGTGGAATGGATTGTGTAATGGAATGAGGAATGGAATGTGGAATGGGACCTGGAATGGAACGTGGAATAGAATCGAATGGATTGGAATGTGGACTGGAACGTGGAATGGAACGTGGAATGGAACACGGAATGGAATGGAACGTCGAATGCAATGTGGAATGTAAAGTGGAATGGAATATGGAATGGAATGGAATGGAATGTGGAATGGAACGTGGAATGGAACGTGGAATCGAATGGAATGGAATGTGGAATGCAATGTTAAATGTAAAGTGGAATGGAATGTGGAATGGAATGGAAAGGAAATGAAAGTGGAATGGAATGTGGAATTGAATGTGGAACGGAACCTGGAAAGGAATGCGGAATGGAATGTGGAATGGAAGTTGGAATGGAATGGAACGGAACGTAGAATGGAATGTGGAATGGAATGGAATGGAAGGTGGAATAGAATTTGGAATAGAATGGAAGGAGAAATCGAATGTGGAATGGAATGGAATGGAAAGTTTAAAAGGAATGGAATGGATAGTTGAAAGGAATGTGGACTGCAATGGAATGCAATGTGAAAAGAATTGGAATGTAATGTGGAATGGAATGGGAAATGCAATGGAATGGAATTTGGAATGGAATGTGGAATAGAAAGTGGAATGGAATGTGGAATGGAATGGAATGGAATGTGCAATGGAAACTGGAAAGGAATGTGGAATGGAACGGAATGAAATGTGGAATGGACTGTGGAATGGAATGCAGAATGGAACGTGGAAAGGAATGGAATGAAATTGAATGGAATGGATTGTGGAATGGATTGTGGAATGGAACGTGGAAGGGAAAGTAGAATGGAACGTGTAATGGAATGGAACGGAACGTGGAAACAGTTGGAATGTAATGTGGAACAGAACTTGGAGTGGAATGGAAAGGGTCATGGAATGGAACATGTACTGGAACATGGAATGGAATGTGCAATGGAATGTGGAATGGAACCTGGAATGGAAAGGAATTGAAAGTGTGGTGGAATGCGGAATGGAATGGAATGGAACGTGAAATAGAATGTGGAATGGACTGTGGAATGGAACGTGAAATGGAACATTGAATGGATTAGATTGGAATGTGGAATGGAATGTGGAATGTAATGCAAGGCAATGTGGAAAGGAAAGTGGAATGGAATGGAATGGAATTTGGAATGCAATATGAAATTGAATGGAATGGAACGTGGAATGCATTGTGGAATGGAATGTAATGCAATGTGGAATGGAACGGAATTGAACGTGGAATGTAATGCATGGCAAAGTGGAATGGAAAGTAGAAAGGAATGGAATGGAATTTGGAAAGGAATGTGAAAGATAATGGAATGGAATGTGGAATGGAATGTAATGGAATGTGGAGTGGAACGGAATGGAATGTGGAATTGAAGGTGGAATAGAAAGTTTAATGGAATGGAATGCAGTGTGCAACAGAACGTGGAATGGAATGGAGAGGACCGTGGAATGGAATTTTGAATGGAAATTGGAATGGAACGTGGAATGGAATGTGGAAAGCAACCTGGAATGAAATGTGGAGTGGAATGAAGAATGGAATGGAATGGAATGTGGAAAGGAATGAAATTGAAAGAGGAATGGAATGTGGAATAGAATGTGGAATGGAACAGAATGGAACGGAATGGATTGTGGAATGGAATGTGGAATGCAATGTGGAATGGAATGTGGAATATAACGGAATGGACCTTGGAATGCAAAGTGAAAATTAACGTGAAATGGAATGTGGCATGGAAAGTGGAAAGGCATGGGCAATGTGAAGTGGAATGGAACCTGGAATGTAACGGAATGTAAAGTGGAATGGAATGTGGAATGGAATGGAATGGAACGTGGAATGGAACGTCAAATTGAATGTTGAATATAATGGTATGTGGAATGGAATGGAATGGAATGCAATAAATTAATGGAATGGAATGCGGAGCAGAATGGAATTGAATGTGTAATGGAATATAATCTGGAATGGAATGGCATGGAATGGAATGTGGAATGGAATGGAATGTGGAATGGAATGGAATGTGAATGGAATGGAATGTGGAATGGAATAGAATGTGGAATGGAATGAAATGGAATGGAATGAAATGGAATGGAATGTGGAACACAATGGAATGGAATGTGGAAAGGAATGGAATGGAATGGAGTGGAATGTGAAATGGAATACAATGGAATGTGCAATGCAATAGAATGTTGAACGGAATGGAATGGGGAATGTTATGGAATTTAACGTGGAATGGATTAGAATGGATATTGGAATGCAATGGAAAGGAATGTGGAATGGAATGGAATGGAATGTCCAATGGAATGTGGAATGGAATGGAATTGAATGTGGAACGGAATGTGGAATGGAATGGAAAGGAATGTGAAATGGAAAAAAACGGAATGTGGAATGGAATGTGGAATGGAATGTGCAATGGAATGTGGAATGGAATGTGGAATGGAATTTGCAGTGCAATGTGGAATGGAATGTGGAATGGAATGTGGAATGGAAAGTGGAATGAAAAGTGGAATAGAATGGCATAGAATATGGAATGGAACGTGGAATGGAACATGGAATGGAACATGGAAAGGAATGTAGAATGTAATATGGAAGGGAAAGTGGAAAGCAATGGAATGGAATGTGTATTGGAATGTGGAATGGAAAGTGGAATGGAACATGGAATGGAACATGGAATGGAAAGTGGAATGGGATACGCAATGGAATGTGGAATGGAAAGTGGAATGGTGAGAAATGTAACGGGGAATGGAACGTGGAATGAAATGGAATGGAAAGTGGAATGGAACGTGGAAGAGAACTTGGAAAGGAATGTGGAATGGAACGTTGAATTCAATGTGGAATCTAATGTGGAAGGTAATGTGGCATGGAATGGAATGGAATGTGGAATAGAAAGTGAAATGTTTCCTGTAATTGAACGTGGAACGGACTGTGGAATGGAACTGGAAGGGAATGTGGAATGTGGAATGGAATATGGAATGGAATGTGAAATTGAATGGATTGGAATGTTAATTGGAACGTGGAATGGAATGGAAAGGAATGTGGAATGGAACGTGGAATGGAATGGAATGGAATATGGAATTGAATGGAATGGAATGTGGAATGGAAAGGCATGGAACATGGAATGGGACGTGGAATGGAAGATGGAATTCAACAAGGAATAGAGAGTGGAATGGAATGTCGAATCGAATGGAATGGAAAGTGAAATGGAATGGAAAGGAATGGAACGTGGAATGGAACATGGAATGGAAAGTGGAATAGAATGGAATGGAACGTGGAATGGAATGTGGACTGGAATGGAATGCAACGTGGAATTGAATGGAATGGAACGTGAAGTGGAATGGAATGGAACGTGGAATTTAATGGAATGGAACGTGGAATGGAATGTGGAATGTAATGGAATGGAACTTGGAGTGCAACGTGGAATGGAAAGTGGAATGGATCATGGAATGGAACGTGGTATTGAATGGAATGGAATGTGGAATGGAATGGAATGTGGAAAGGAAAGGAATGCAACCTGGAATGAGACGTGGAATGGAACATAGAATGCGACGTGGAATGGAAAGGAAAGCAACCTGGAATGGGACGTGGAATGGAACATGGAATACGACGTGGAATGGAAAGTGGAATGGAATGGATTAGAATGGAATGGAATGCAGCATGCAATGAAATGAAAGGTGGAATGGAATGGAATGCGGAATGGAATGGAATGGATTGGAGAGTGAAATATAATGTGGAACGGAATGTGAAATGGAAAGTGGAATGGAATGTGAAACGGAATGAATTGGAACGTGGATTGAATGGAATGGAACGAGGAATGGAATGGAATGGAATGGAAAATGGAATGGAACGGGAAATGGAGCATGGAATGGAACGTGGAATGGAATGTGGTATGAAAAGTGGAAAGGAATGGAATGGAATGTGGAATGGAATCTGGAAATGAATGCAATGGAATTAGAACGGAATGTGGAATGGAATGGAATGGAATGTGGAAAGGAATGTGGAAAGGAATGTGGAATGGAATGCGGAATGGAATGTGGAATGCTACGGAATAGAATGAGGAATGGAATGTTGAATGGACTGTGGAATGGAATGTGGAATGGAATCTGGAATTGTATGCGGAGTGGAATGGAATGGAATGTGGAATTGAATGGAATGGAATATGGGATAGAATAGAATGGAAGTGAATGTGCAATGGAATGTGGAATTGGAAGTGGAGTGCAATGGAATGTGGAATTGAATGTGGAATGCAATGGAATGGAATGTGGAATGGAATGGAATGGAATTGAATGTGGAATGGAAGAGAATGGAATGAGGAATGCAATGGAATGTGGAATGCAATGGAATGGAATGGTATGTGGAATTGAATAGAATGAAATGGAACTTTGAATGCAATGGAATGGAATGTAAAGTGGAATTGAATGCAAATAAACGGGGAAAGGAATGTGGAATCTAAAGTGGAATGGAATGAAATGAAATGTGGAATTGAATGGAATGGAATGTGGAATAGAATGGAATGGAATGGAATATGCAATGGAATGTGGAATAGAATGTGGAAAGGAATGGAATGGAATGTGGAATGGAATTGAACTTGGAATGGAATGGATGGAAAGTGGATTGGAATGGAATGGAATGGAATGTGGAATGGAATGGAATGGAATGGAAAGTGAAATGGAATTTGCAATGGAATGTGGAGTGGAATGAAATGCACTGTGGAATGGAATGGAATGGAATGTGGAATGGAATGGAAAGGAATTCAAAGCGAAATGGAATTTGCAATGGAATGTGGAATGGAGTGAAATGGAATGTGGAATGGAATAGAATGGAATGTGGAATGGAAAGTGGAATCCAATGGAACATGGAGTGAAATGTGGAAAGGAATGTGGGATGGAATGTTTGATGGAATGTGGGATGGAATGTGAAATGGAATGTGGAATGAAATATGGAATGAAATGTAGTATTGAAAGCAGAATGGAAAGGAATGGAATGTCCAAAGGAATGTGGAACGGAATGGAATTGAATGCGGAATGGAATGTGGAATGGAATGGAAAGGAATATGAAATGGAAAGAAATGGAACGTGGAATGGAATGTGGAATGGAATGGAATGGAATTGAATGTGAAATGGAATGGAATGGAATGTGGAATGGAATGTGCAAAGTAATGGAATGTAGTGGAATGTGGATTGAAATGTGGAATGGAATTCAATGGAATGTGGAATGGAATGGAGTGGAATGTGGAATGGAATGGGTTGCAATGTGGAATGGAATGTGCATTGGAATGGAATGGAAAGGAATGGAAAGTGGAATGGAATGGAATGGAATGTGGAATGGAATGGAATGGAATGTGGAATGGAATTCAATGGAATGTGGAATTGAATGTGATGGAATGCAATGGAACATGGAATTGAAAGGAATTGAACGTGGAATGAAATGTGGAATGGAACGTGGAATGAAAAGTAGAATGCAATTCAATGGAACCTGGATTTGAATGGGGAAAGGAATGTGGAATAGAAAGTGGAATGGATTGTCAAATGGAATGTTGAATGGAAAAGAATGGAATGTGGAAAGTAATGGAATGGAATGGGGAATGGAATGGAATGGAATGAGGACTGGAATGTTATGCAATGTAATGGAATGTGGAATGGAAGTTGGAATGAAACGTGGAATGGAGTGGAAAGGAAAGTCGAATGGAAGGTGGAATGGAAGATGGAATGAAATGTGGAAAGGAATGGAAAAGAAGGTGGAATGGAATGTGGAATGGAATGTGGAATGGAATGGAGTGGAATGTGGAATGGAATGGAGTGGAACCTGGAAAGGAATGTAATCGAATGTGGAATGGAATGCGGATGGGAATGGATTGGAAAGGTGAATGGAATTTGGAAAGGAATGGAATGGAATGTGGAAGGGAATGTGGAATAAATATGGAATGTAATGTGGAATGGAATGGAATGGAATGTGGGACGGAATGTGTAATGGAATGGAATGCAATGTGGAATGGAATGTGGAATGTTATGTGGAATGGAATGTGGAAAGGAATGTAATGGAATGTGGAAGGGAATGTGGAATGGAATGCAGAAATTAATGTGGAAAGCATTGGAATGGATTGTGGAATGGAATGTGGAATGCAATGTGGAATGGAATGGAATGGAATGTGGAATGGAATCTGGAATGGAATGGAATGGACTGAGGAAGGGAATGTGGAATGGCATGTGGAATATAATGTGGAATTTAATGCAATGAAAGTGGAATGGGATTTGTAATGGAGTGGAATGGAATGTCTAAAGGAATTTGGAAAGGAATGGAATGGAATGTGGAATACAATGTGCAATAGAATGTGGATTACAAAGGAATGGAATTTTGAATTGAGTGTGGAATGGAATGGAATGGAAAGTGGAAGGGAATATGGAATGGGATGTGTAATGGGATGTGGAATGGAATGTGGAATGTAACGTGGAAGTGAAAGTGGTATGGAATGGAATTTAATGTGGAATGGAATGTGGAATGGAATGGAATGGATTGTGGACTGTTATGTGGAATAGAATGTGTAAAGGACTGTGCAATGGAACGTGTTATGGAACAGAATGGAATGTGGAATGAAATCTGGAATGGAATGTGGAATGGGTGGTGGAATGGAATGGAATGGAACGTGGAATGGACCGTGGAATGGAATGGAAAGAAACGTGGAATGGAACGTGCAATGGAACGTGGAATGAAATGTGGAATGGAACGTGGAATGGAATATGCAAAGGAATGTGGAAAGGAAAGTGGAATGGACTGGAATGGAAAGTGGAATGCAACGTGGAATGGAATGTAAAGGAATGTGGAAAGGATTGTGGAATAGAATTTGAAATGGATCATGGAATGCAATGGAAAGGAACGTGGAATGGAATGCGGAATGGAATGGAATGGAATGTGGAATGGAAAGGACTGTAATGTGGAACGGAATGTGGAATTGAATGTGGAAAGGAATGGAATGGAAAGTGGAATGGAATGTGGAATGGAATAGAATAGATAGTGGAATGCAATGGAATGGAATGGAATGTGGAATATAATGGAATGGAATGGAATGGAATGTGAATGGAATAGAAAGGAATGTGGAATGCAATGGAATGGAATGAATTGAAGAGTGGAATGGAACAGAATATGGAATGAAGTGCAATGGAACGAAATGAGGAAGAGAAAGGAATGGAAAGTGGAATGCAATGGAATGGAATGTGCAATGGAATGGAAGAGAAAGTGGAATGGAATGTGGAATACAATTCAATGGAATGTGGAATGAAATGGAATGGAATGTGGAAAGCAATGTGGAATTCAATGTGGAACGGAAAGTGGAATGGAATGGAATGGAATGTGGAATAAAGCGGAATGGGATGGAATGCAGTGCGGAAAGGAATGGAATAGAATGTGGAATGCAATGGAATGGAGTGAAATATAAATTGAAGGGAATGGAAAGTGGAATGGAATAGAATGGAATGTGGAATGGAATGGAGTGAAAAGTGCAAAGGATTGTGGAATGGAATGTGGAATGGCATGTGGAATGGAATGTGGAATGTAATGGAATGGAATGTTGACTGTGATGGAACGGAATATGGAACAGAATGGTATGGAATGGAATGTGGAATGGAATGGAATGGAATGTGGAATGGAATTCAATGGAATGTGGAATGAAATGGAATGGAAAGTGGAATAGAATGTGGAAATGAATGTGTAATGGAAAGTGGAATGGAATGGAATGAAATATGGAATAAAGTGGAATGGGATGGAATGCAGTGCGGAATGGAATGGAATAGAATGTGGAATGCAATGGAGTGAAGAGAAATGTGGAATTGAATGGAATGGAAAGTGGAATGGAAGAGAATGGAATGTGGAATGGAATGGAATGCAACGTGCAATGGAATGTGGAATGGAATGTGGAATGGCATGTGGAAAGGAATGTGGAATGTAATGGAATGGAATGTTGCCTGCAATGGAATAGAATATGGAATAGAATGGAATGGAATGGAATGTGGAATGGAATTGAATGGAATGTGGAATGGAATGCAATGGAATGTGGAATGGAATGGAATGGAACGAGAAATAGAATGTGGAATGGATTGGAATGCAACGTGAATTGGAATGTGGAATAGAATGTGGAATGGAATGTGGAATAGAACGTGGAATGGAATTGAAAGGAACATGGAAGAGATTCAAATGGAAAGTGGAATGTAATATGGAGTGGAATGCAGAATGTGACGTGGAATGGAAGGGAATGAAACTTGGAATGGAATGTGGTAGAATGAGGAATGGAATGGATTGGAATGTGAAATGGAATGAATTGGAAAGTGGAATGTAATGGAATGGAACGTGGAATAGAATGTGGAATGGTACGTGGAATGGATTGTTTAATGGAATGGAACGGAATGTGGAATAGAAAGGAATGCAATGAAATGTGGAATGGAATGTCGAATGGATCTTGGAATGGAATGGAATGCAATGAGCAACGGAATGGTAAGGAATGTGTAATGGAATGGAAAGAAATGGAAAGGAAAATGAAACAGAATGTGGAACGGAATGTGAAATGGAAAGTGGAATGGAATGTGGAACGGAATGAAATGGAACGTGGAATGGAAAGAAATGGAACGTGGAATGGAATGGAATGGAACGTGGAATGGAACGTGGAATGGATCATGGAATGGAAAGAGGAATAGAATGTGGAATGCAATGTGGAATGGAAAGGAATGGAATGTGGTATGAAATGTGGAATGGAATGGAATGTGGAATGAAATGCATTGGAATGAGAATGGAATGTGGAATGGAATGGACTGGAATATGGAATGGAATGTGGAATGGAATGGATTGGAATGCGAAATGGATTGTGGAACGGAATGTGGAATGAAAGGTGGAATGGAACGTGGAATTGATTGGAATGGAATTTGGTATAGAATGTCGAATGTAATGGAAGGCAATTTGGAATGAAATGTGGAGTATAACGAAATGGAAGGTGTAAAGGAATGGAATGGTATGTGGAATGGAACGGAATGTAATGAAGAATGGAATGTGGAATGGAATGTGGAAGGGAAAGTGGAATGGAATGGAATGGAATGTGGAATGGAACATGGAAGGAAATGGAATGGAACGTTGGATGGAAAGTGGAAAGGAATGTGGAATGGAATGTGGAATGGAATGCAATGGAATGTGGAATGGAATATGGAATGCAGTGTGGAATGGAATGGAATGGAACAGGGAATTGAACATGGAGTGTATTGGAATGGAACGTGGAATGAAATGTGGAATGGAACGTGGAATGGAAAGTAGAATGCAATTCAATGGAACCTGGATTTGAATGGGGAAAGGAATGTGGAATGGAAAGTGGAATGGAATGTCAAATGGAATGTCAAATGGAATGTTGAATGGAAAAGAATGGAATCTGGAAAGTAATGGAATGGAATGGAATGAGGACTCTAATGTTATGCAATGTAATGGAATGTGGAATGGAAGTTGGAATGAAACGTGGAATGGAGTGGAAAGGAAAGTCGAATGGAAGGTGGAATGGAAGATGGAATGAAATGTGGAAAGGAATGGAAAAGAAGGTGAAATGGAATGTGGAATGGAATGTGGAATGGAATGGAGTGGAATGTGGAATGGAATTTAGTTGAATCTGGAAAGGAATGTAATCGAATGTGGAATGGAATGCGGATGGGAATGGATTGGAAAGGTGAATGGAATTTGGAAAGGAATGGAATGGAATGTGGAAGGGAATGTGGAATCAAATATGGAATGTAATGTGGAATGGAATGGAATGGAATGTGGGACGGAATGTGTAATGGAATGGAATGCAATGTGGAATGGAATGTGGAATGTTATGTGGAATGGAATGTGGAATAGAATGGAATGGAATGTGGAAGGGAATGAGGAATGGAATGCAGAAAGTAATGTGGAAAGCATTGGAAAGGATTGCGGAATGGAATGTGGAATGCAATGTGGAATGGAATGGAATGGAATGTGGAATGGAATCTGGAATGGAATGGAATGGACTGAGGAAGGGAATGTGGAATGGCATGTGGAATATAATGTGGAATTTAATGCAATGAAAGTGGAATAGGATTTAGAATGGAGTGGAATGGAATGTCTAAAGAAATGTGGAAAGGAATGGAATGGAATGTGGAATGCAATGTGCAATAGAATGTGAAATTGAATGGAATGGAATTTTGAATTGAGTGTGGAATGGAATGGAATGGAAAGTGGAAGGGAATATAGAATGGGATGTGTAATGGGATGTGGAATGGAATGTGGAATGTAACGTGGAACTGAAAGTGGTATGGAATGGAATTTAATGTGGAATGGAATGTGGAATGGAATGGAATGGATTGTGGACTGTTATGTGGAACAGAATGTGTAAAGGACTGTGCAATGGAACGTGTTATGGAACAGAATGGAATGTGGAATGAAATCTGGAATGGAATGTGGAATGGGTGGTGGAATGGAATGGAATGGAATGTGGAATGGACCATGGAATGGAATGTGGAATGGACCGTGGAATGGAATGGAATGAAACGTGGAATGGAACGTGCAATGGAACGTGGAATGAAATGTGGAATGCAACGTGGAATGGAATATGCAAAGGAATGTGGTAAGGAAAGTGGAATGGAATGGAATGAAAAGTGGAATGCAACGTGGAATGGAATGTAAAGGAATCTGGAAAGCATTGTGGAATGGAATTTGAAATGGATCATGGAATGCAATGCAAAGAAACGTGGAATGGAATGTTGAATGGAATGTGGACTGGAACGTGGAATCGAATGGAATGGAATGTGGAATGGATGTGGAATATAATGGAATGGAATGTGGAATGGAATGCGGAAAGGAATGTGTTATGGAATGTGGAATATAACGGAATGGAATGTGGAATGGAATGTGAAATGGAATTTTGAATGGAATGTAATGGAAAGCGGCATGGAATGTGGAATGGAATGGAATGGAATGTGGAGTACAATGTGGAATGGAATGGAATGGAAAGAGGAATGGAATGAATGCAATGGTAAGTAATATGGAATGCAATGGAATGGAAAATGGAATGCAATGTAGAATGAAATAGTATCGAATGTGGAATGGAACGTGGAATGGAATGTGGAAAGGATCGTGGAATGGAACGTCGAAAGGAATGGAATGAAATGTGCAATGGGATGGAATGGAATATGGAATTAAATGTGGAGAGAAATGGAATGGAATCTGGAATAAAATGTGGAATGGAATGGGGAATGGAATGGAATGGAATATTATGGCAAGTGGAATGGAAAGGAATGCAATGTGGAATGGAATGGAATGGAACATGGAATGGAACGTGGAATGGAATGTGGAATGTGGAATTTAATCTGGAATTTAATGTGGAATGGACAGGAATGGAATGGAAGGGAATGTGGAATGGAAAGTGGAATGAAATGTAGAATGCAGTGGAATGGAATGTGGAATGGAATGGAATGGAATGGAAGGGAATGTGGAATAGAATGGAATGGAATGGAATGGAATGCGGAATGGAAGGTGGAATGGAATGTGGAATGGAATGTGGAATGAAATGAGGAATGGAATGGAATTGAATGTGGAATGAAATGTGGAATGGAATGGATTGGAATGTGGAATGGAATGTGGAATCGACTTTAATGGAATGTGGACTGGAAAGTGGAGTGGAATGTGGAATGCAACGGAATGGATGGCAGAATGGAATACAGAATGGAGTGTGGAATGGAAGTTGGAATGGAATGCAATGGAATTTAGAAAGGAACGTGGAATGGAAAGTGGAATGGAATGGAATGGAATGGATCGTGGAATAGAATGTGGAATGGAACGGGAAATGGAATGGAATGGAACGTAGAATGCAACCTGGAATGGAACATGGAAAAGAATGTGGAATTGAAAGTGGCATGGAATGTGGAAAGGAATGTGCAATGGAACAGAATGGAATGTAGAATGGAATGTGGAACTGAGTGTGGAATGGAATGTGCAATGGAATGGAATGGAATGTGGAATGGAACGTGGAATGGAATGTGGAATGAAATGTGGAAAATTTGTAATGTGGAAAGGAATGGAATGGAATGTGGAATGGAAGGGAAAGGAAAGTGAAATGGAATGTGGATTGGAATATGGAAGTGAATGGAATGGACCGTGGAATGGAATGGAATGAAACGTGGAATGAAATGTGGAATGGAACGTGGAATGGAATGTCGGTTGGAATGGAATGCAATGTTGAATGCAATGGAATGGAATGTGGAATGGAATGAGGAATGGAATCGAATGGAAACTGGAATTTAATGTGGAACGAATAGGAAAGCAATGTGGAAGCGAATGTGGAATGAAACATAGAATGGAATGTGGAATGGAATGGAATGGAATGCTATGGAATGTGTAATGGAATGGAAAGTGGAATGGAATGGAATGGAATGTGGAATGGAATGTGGAATGGAATGTGGAATGCAATGTGGAATGGACTGTGGAAGGGAGTGGAATGAATTGTGGAAAGAAATGAGTTTTGGAATTAAATGGAATGTGGAATGGAATGGACTGGAATGTGTAAAGGAATGTGGAATAGAATGGAATGTGGAATGGAACGTGGAATGGAAGGGAATGGATTGGGATGGAATGTGGAATGGAATGGAATGGAATTTGGAATGGAATGTGAAATGGAATGTGGAATGGAATGGAACGAAATGTGGAATGGAATGTTGTTTGGAATCAAATGGAATTTGGAATTGAATGGAATGGACTGCGGAATGGAATGAGGAATGGAATGTTGAATGGAATGTGGAATGGAATGGAATGGAATGGAATGTGTTATGGCATGTGAATTGGACTGCAATGGAATGTGTAACGGAAAGTGGAAAGAAATACAATGGAATGATACTGCATTGTGGAATTGAAAGTGTAATGCAATTTGGAATGGACTGTCAAACGGAATGTGGAATGGAATGTGGAAAGGAATGTGGAATGTAATGGAATGGACTTTGGAATGGATTGTGGAATGGAATGGAATGCAACGTGGAAGGAATGTGGAACGGAAAGTTTAACCGAAAGTGGAAGGGAATGGAGTGGAATATGGAATGGAACGTGGAATGGAACATGGAATGGAACGTGGAATGTGCTGTTCAATGGAATATGGAACAGGAAGTTGAAAGGAATGGAATGGAACGTGGAATTGAACGTCAAAATGAATGGAATTGAATGTGGATTTGTACCTGGAATGGAACGCAGAAAGGAATGTGGAATGGAACGTGAAATCGAATGTGGAATGGAATGTGGAAGGGAATGCGGAGTGGAGTGGAATGGAATGGAATGGAATGTGGAATGGAACGTGCAATGTATCGTGGAATTGAATGTGGAATGGATCTTGGAATGGAATGTGAAATAGAATGTGGAATAGAACGTGGAATGGAATATGGAAGGGAACGTGAAATTGAATGGAATGGAATGTTGAATGGAACGTAGAATGTAATGTAATGGAATGTGGAACGGAATGTGAAATGGAATGTAATGCAAAGTGAAATGGAATCTGGAAAGGAAAGTGGAATCGAATGGAATGGAATGTGGAATAGAACGTGGAATGGAATGTGCAACGGAATGTGGAATGGAATGGAATGTGGAATGGAATAGAATGTAATGTGGAATGTAATGTGGAATGGAATGTGGAAAGTAATGGAATGGAATGTGGACTAAAACGAGCAATAGTATGGAATGGAAGGTGGATTGGATCTTGGAATGGAATATGGAATGGAATGTATAATGGAAAGTGGAATGGTATGTGGAATGGAATGGAATGGAATCTGGTATGGAAGGTGGAATGGAATGTGGAATGGAATGTGGAATGGAATGTGAATAGGAGAGTGGAATGTTATGGAATAAAATGTGGATTGAAACGAGGAATGGAATGGAATGGAAGGTGGAAAGGAACATGGAATGGAATGTGGAATGAAACGTGAAATGTAATCTGGAATGGAATGTTTACTGGAATGGAATGGAATCTGGAATGGAATGTGGAATGGAATGGAATGGGATGTAGAATGAAATGTGGAATGGAATTTGTAATGGAATGTCGAGTGCAGTGTGGTATGGAACGTGGAATGGAACATGGGTTGGAACGTAGAATGGGATGTTCAATGGAATATGGAATGGAATGTTGAATGGAATGGAATGGAACGTGGAATTGAACGTGGAAAGAAATGTAATGGAATTTGGAATGGAACATAGAATGGAACGTGGAAAGGAAAGAGGAATGGAACGTGGAATGGAATGTGGAATGGAATGTGGAAGGCAATGTGGAGTGGAATGGAATGGAATGGAATGGGATGTGGAATGGAAAGTGCAATGTATGCTGGAATTGAATGTGGAATGGATCGTGGAATGGAATGTGAAATAGAATGTGGAATAGAACGTGGAATGGAATATGGAAGGGAACGTGAAATTGAATGGAATGGAATGTTGAATGGAAAGTAGAATGTAATGGAATGTGGAACGGAATGTGGAATGGAATGTAATGCAAAGTGAAATGGAATCTGGAAAGCAAAGTGGAATGGAATGGAATGGAATGTGGAATAGAACGTGGAATGGAATGTGCAACGGAATGTGGAATGGAATGGAATGTGGAATGGAACGGAATGTAATGTGGAATGTAATGTCGAATGGAATGTGGAAAGTAATGGAATGGAATGTGGACTAAAACGAGGAATGGTACGGAATGGAAGGTGGATTGGATCTTGGAATGGAATATGGAATGGAACGTATAATGGAAAGTGGAATGTTATGTGGAATGGAATGGAATGGAATCTGGTATGGAATGTGGAATGGAATGTGGAATGGAATGTGGAATGGAATGTGGATAGGAGAGTGGAATGCTATGGAATGGAATGTGGATTGAAACGAGGAATGGAATGCAATGGAAAGTGGAATGGAACATGGAATGTAATGTGGAATGAAACGTGAAATGTAATCTGCAATGGAATGTTTAATGGAATGGAATGGAATCTGGAATGGAATGTGGAATGGAATGGAATGGGATGTAGAATGAAATGTGGAATGGAATGTGTAATGGAATGTCGAGTGGAGTGTGGTATGGAACGAGGAATGGAACATGGGTTGGAACGTAGAATGGGATGTTCAAAGGAATATGGAATGGAATGTTGTATGAAATGAAATGGAACGTGGAATTGAACATGGAAAGGAATGTAATGGAATGTGGAATGGAACATAGAATGCAACGTGGAAAGGAAAGTGGAATGGAACGTGGAATGGAATGTGGAATGGAATGTGGAAGGCAATGTGGAGTGGAATGGAATGGAATGGAATGGAATGTGGAATGGAAAGTGCAATGTATGGTGGAATTGAATGTGGAATGGAACGTGGAATGGAACCTGAAATGGAATGTGGAAAGGAATGTGGAATGGATTATGGAATGGAACGTGAAATTGAATGCAATGGAATGTTGAATGGAACGTGGAAGGGAATGGAATGTGGAATGGAATGTGGAATATAATGGATTGCAATGTGGAATGGATTCTGGAAAGGAAAGTGGAATGAAATGGAATGGAATGTGGAATGGAACGTGGAATAGAATCTACAACGGAATATGGATTGGAATGCAATGGAATGTGGAATGGAATGTGGAATGGAACGGAATGTAAATTGGAATGGAATGTGTAAAGGAAAGTGGAAAGGAAGTGGAATGGAACGTGGAATGGAATGTGGAATGGAATGTGGAAGGCAATGTGGAGTGGAATGGAATGGAATGTGGAATGGAAAGTGCAATGTATGGTGGAATTGAATGTGGAATGGAATGTGGAATGGAAAGTGCAATGTATAGTGGAATTGAATGTGGAATGGAACGTGGAATGGAACCTGAAATGGAATGTGGAATGGAATGTGGAATGGATTATGGAATGTAATGCGAAATTGAATGGAATGGAATGTTGAATAGAACGTGGAATGGAATGGAATGGAATGAGGAATATAATAGAATGGAATGTGGAATGGATTCCGGAAAGAAAGTGGAATGAAATGGAATGGAAAGTGGAAAGGAAAGTGGAATAGAAAGTGCAACGGAATATGGATTGGAATGGAATGGAATGTGGAATGGAATGTGGAATGGAACGGAATGTAGTTTGGAATAGAATGTGGAATGGAATGTGGAAAGGAAAGTGGAATGTAATGCAATGGAATGTGGACTGAAACGATAAATGGAATAGAATGGAAGGTGGAATGGAAGGTGGAATGGAACGTGGAATGGAACTTGGAATGGAATGGGGAATGGAATGAGAAATGGAATGTGTAATGGAATGTGGAAAGGAAAGTGGAATGTAATGGAATGAAAGGTGGACTGAAATGAGGAGTCGAATGGAATGGAAGGTGGAATGGAACGTGGAAGGAAACGTGGAATGGAATGTGGAATGGAATGTGGAATGGAATGGAATAGAATCTTGAATGGAATGTGGAATGGAATGTGGAATGCAATGTGGAATGGAATGGAATGGGATGTAGAATGAAATGTGGAATGGAATGTGGAATGGAAGGGAATGGGATGTAGAATGAAATGTGCAATTGAATGTGGAATGGAATGTGGAATGGAATGTTGAGGGGATTGTGTAACGGAATGTGGAATGGAAGGCAATGGAATGTCGAATGGAATGTGGAATGGAATGTGGAATGGAAATAGAAATGTAAGGGAATGGAATTTGGAATGGAACGTGGAATGTAATGGAGTGGAACATCGAATGGGACGTGGAATGGAATGTGGAAAGGAATGGAAAGGAACGTGGAATGTAATGTGGAATGGAATGTGGAAATGAATGGAATGTGGAAAGGAATGGAATGGAATGCTTAATGGAAATCAATGGCATTTGGAATGGAATGGAATGGCATGTGAAATGGAATGAGGAATGGAATGTGGAATGGAATGGAATGGAAAGGAATGGAATGTGGAATGGATTGTGGAATGGGATGGAATGGAAGGCTGAATGGAATGGAACAGAATGTGGAATGGAATGTGGAACGGAATGTGGAATGGAATGGAATGGACTTTGGAATGGAATGTGGAATGGAGTCGAATGGAATGTGGAATCGAATGTGCAGTAGGACATGGAATGGAATGTGAAATGGAATGGAACTGAAAGTGGAATTGAATGGAATTAAATGCGGAAGGGAATGGAATGGAATGTGGAATGGAATGGAGAGGAATAGAATTTGGACTGGAATTTAATGGAATGGAACGGAATGTGGAATGGAATACAATGGAATGGAAGGTGGAATGTTATGGAATGAATTGTGGAATGGAATGGAATGAAATTTGGAATGGAATTCAATGGAATGTGGAATGAAATGGAATGGAAAGTGGAATAGAATGTGGAATGGAATATGGAATGGTATGTGGAATGGAACAGAATGGAATGTGGAATTATATGGAATAGAACGTGGAATAGAATATGGAATGGAATGTAGAATGGAATGTGGAATGGAATGGAATGGAAGGTGGAATGGAATGGAATGGAATGGAATGGAATGGAATAGTATGGAACTTGGAATGGAAAGTGTAATAGAAAGTGGAATGGAATGTTGAATGGAATGGAATGGAATGTTGAATGGAATGTGAAATGAAATGGAATGGAAAGTGGATTGGAATGTGGAATGGAACACGGAAAGGAAGGTGGAATAAAACATCGAACGTAATGAAATGGATTGTGGAATTTAGTGGAATGGAATATGGAATGGAATGTGAAATGAAATGTCGAATGGAATGTGGAATGAAACTTCAAATGGAATGGAATGGAATTTGGAATGGAATGGAACGGAAAGTGGAATGGAATGTGAAATGCAATGTGGAATGGAATGTGGAAAGGAAAGAGAAATGGAATGTGGAAAGGAATGTGGAATGGAATGGAATGGACTTTGGAATGGAATGTGGAATGGAATCGAATGGAATGTGGAATCGAATGTGCAGTAGGACATGGAATGGAATGTGAAATGGAATGGAACTGAATGTGGAATTGAATGTAATTAAATGCGGAAAGGAATGGAATGGAATGTGGAATGGAATGGAGAGGAATAGAATTTGGACTGGAATTTAATGGAATGGAACGGAATGTGGAATGGAATACAATGGAATGGAAGGTGGAATGTTATGGAATGAATTGTGGAATGGAATGGAATGAAATTTGGAATGGAATATGGAATGGATTATGGAATGGTATGTGGAATGAAATGGAATGGAATGTGGAATGAAATGCAATGGAATGTGGAATATAATGGAATTGAATAGAATGTGGACTGAAATGGAATGGGATGAAACAGAAAGTGGATTGGAATGGAATGGATTGTGAATGGAATGGAATGGAATGTGAAATGGAATGGAATGCAATGTGGAATGGAGTGTAATGTAATGTGGAATGGAAGGTGGAATGAAATGGAATGGAATGTGGAATGGAATATGAAATGAAATGGAATGGAATGTAGAATGGAATGTGGAATGGAAAGTGGAATAGAATGTGGAAAGGAATGTGTAAAGGAAGGCGGAAATGAACGGAATGGAATGTGGAATGGAACGTGGAATGGAATGGCATGGCATGTGGAATGGAATGGAATGGAATGTGGGATGGAACGGAAATGAATGTGGAAGGGAATGTGGAATGGAATGTGGAATGGATCGTGGAATGGAACGTGCAATGGAATGTGGAATGGAATGGAATGGAATGTGTAATGGAATGGAATGGAATGGAATTTAAAGTGATATAGAATGTGGAACGTAATTTGAAATGGATTGCAGAACGGAATGTGGAATGGAATGAATTCGAACATGGAATGGAATGGAATGGAATGGAAAGGAATGGAATGGAATGGAAAGTGGAATGGAACATGGAATGGAACATGGAATGGAACGTGGAATGGAATGTGGTATGAAATGTGGAATTGAATAGAATGGTAAGTGGATTCTAATGTGGAATGGAAAGGAATGGAACGTGGAATGGAATATGGAATGTTGAATGGAATGTGAAATGGAATGTGGAATGGAAAGTGGAATGGAACACAATGGACGGTGGAGTGGAATGTGGAATGGAATGTGGGATGGATCCTGGAATGGAATGTGGAATGAAATGGAATGGAATGTGGAATGTAATGTGGAATGCAAAGTGAAATGGAAAGGAATGGAATGGAATGTGGAATGTAATGTGGAGTGGATTGGAATGGAATGTGCAATGGAAAGTGGATTGGAATGAAATGGAATGTGGAATGCAAAGTGGTATCGAATGGAATGGAATGGAATGTGGAATGGAATGGAATTGAATGTGGAATGGAATGGAATATGTAATGGAATGTGGAATGGAATGGAATGGAATTTGGAATGGAATGTGGAATGGAATGGAATTGAAAGTGAAATAGAATGTGGAACGTAATTTGAAATGGAATGCGGAATGGAATGTGGAACGGAATGAATTGGAAAGTGGAATGGAATGGAATGGAATGGAAAGGAATGGAATGGAAAGGAACGTGGAATGGAACATGGAATGAAACGTGGAATGGAATGTGGTATGAAATGTGGAATTGAATAGAATGGTAAGTGGATTCGAATGTGGAATGAAAAGGAATGGAACGTGGAATGGAATATGGAATGTTGAATGGAATGTGAAATGGAAAGTGGAATGGAAAGTTGAATGGAACACAAAGGACTGTGGAGTGGAATGTGGAATGGAATGTGGGATGGATCATGGAATGGAATGTGGAGTGAAATGGAATGGAATGTGGAATGGAATGTGGAATGCAAAGTGAAATGGAAAGGAAAGGAATGGAATGTGGAATGGAATGTGGAGTGGATTGGAATGGAATGTGCAATGGAAAGTGGATTGGAATGAAATGGAACGTGGAATGCAAAGTGGTATCGAATGGAATGGAATGGAATGTGGAATGGAATGGAATTGAATGTGGAATGGTATGGAATGGAATGCGTAATGGAATGTGGAATGGAATGGAATGGAATTTGGAATGGAATGTGGAATGGAATGGAATGGAATGGAATGGAATGTGGAATGGAATGGAATGGAATGGAATGTGGAATGGAATGGAACGGAACGTGAAATAGAATGGAATGGAATTTTGAATAGAATGTGGAATGGAATGGAATGGAATTTGGAATGGAATGTGTTATGGAATGAAATGGAATGGAATGTGGAATGAAATGCAATGGAATGTGGAATATAATGGAATTGAATAGAATGTGGACTGAAATGGAATGGGATGAAACAGAAAGTGGATTGGAATGGAATGGATTGTGAATGGAATGGAATGGAATGTGAAATGGAATGGAATGCAATGTGGAATGGAGTGTAATGTAATGTGGAATGGAAGGTGGAATGAAATGGAATGGAATGTGGAATGGAATATGAAATGAAATGGAATGGAATGTAGAATGGAATGTGGAATGGAAAGTGGAATAGAATGTGGAATGGAATGTGTAAAGGAAGGCGGAAATGAACGGAATGGAATGTGGAATGGAACGTGGAATGCAATGGCATGGCATGTGGAATGGAATGGAATGGAATGTGGGATGGAACGGAAATGAATGTGGAAGGGAATGTGGAATGGAATGTGGAATGGATCGTGGAATGGAACGTGGAATGGAATGTGGAATGGAATGGAATGGAATGTGTAATGGAATGGAATGGAATGGAATTTAAAGTGATATAGAATGTGGAACGTAATTTGAAATGGAATGCAGAATGGAATGTGGAATGGAATGAATTCGAACATGGAATGGAATGGAATGGAATGGAAAGGAATGGAATGGAATGGAAAGTGGAATGGAACATGGAATGGAACATGGAATGGAACGTGGAATGGAATGTGGTATGAAATGTGGAATTGAATAGAATGGTAAGTGGATTCTAATGTGGAATGGAAAGGAATGGAACGTGGAATGGAATATGGAATGTTGAATGGAATGTGAAATGGAATGTGGAATGGAAAGTGGAATGGAACACAATGGACTGTGGAGTGGAATGTGGAATGGAATGTGGGATGGATCCTGGAATGGAATGTGGAATGAAATGGAATGGAATGTGGAATGTAATGTGGAATGCAAAGTGAAATGGAAAGGAATGGAATGGAATGTGGAATGGAATGTGGAATGGAATGTGGAGTGGATTGGAATGGAATGTGCAATGGAAAGTGGATTGGATTGAAATGGAATGTGGAATGCAAAGTGGTATCGAATGGAATGGAATGGAATGTGGAATGGAATGGAATTGAATGTGGAATGGAATGGAATGTGTAATGGAATGTGGAATGGAATGGAATGGAATTTGGAATGGAATGTGGAATGGAATGGAATTTAAAGTGAAATAGAATGTGGAACGTAATTTGAAATGGAATGCGGAATGGAATGTGGAACGGAATGAATTGGAAAGTGGAATGGAATGGAATGGAATGGAAAGGAATGGAATGGAAAGGAACGTGGAATGGAACATGGAATGAAACGTGGAATGGAATGTGGTATGAAATGTGGAATTGAATAGAATGGTAAGTGGATTCGAATGTGGAATGGAAAGGAATGGAACGTGGAATGGAATATGGAATGTTGAATGGAATGTGAAATGGAAAGCGGAATGGAAAGTTGAATGGAACACAAAGGACTGTGGAGTGGAATGTGGAATGGAATGTGGGATGGATCGTGGAATGGAATGTGGAATGAAATGGAATGGAATGTGGAATGTAATGTGGAATGCAAAGTGAAATGGAAAGGAAAGGAATGGAATGTGGAATGGAATGTGGAGTGGATTGGAATGGAATGTGCAATGGAAAGTGGATTGGAATGAAATGGAACGTGGAATGCAAAGTGGTATCGAATGGAATGGAATGGAATGTGGAATGGACTGGAATTGAATGTGGAATGGAATGGAATGGAATGCGTAATGGAATGTGGAATGGAATGGAATGGAATTTGGAATGGAATGTGGAATGGAATGGAATGGAATGGAATGTGGAATGGAATGGAATGGAATGGAATGTGGAATGGAATGGAACGGAACGTGAAATAGAATGGAATGGAATTTTGAATAGAATGTGGAATGGAATGACATGGAAAGTGGAATTGAATGGAAAGGAATGTGGAATGCAATGGAATGGAATGTGGAATGTAAAGGAATGGAATGTGGAAAGATATGTGGAATGGAATGGAATGGAATGGAATGTGGAACAGAGTGTGGAATAGATGGAGTGTAATGTGCAATGGAACGGAATGGAGTGTGCAATGAAATGTGCACTGGAACAAAATGGAATATAATGTGGAACAGAATGTGGAGAGGAATGGAATGGAATGTGGCATGCAAAATGGAATGGAATGGAATAGAATGTGGAATGGAATGTGGAATGGAATGTGGAATGGAATGCAATGGAATGTGGAAAGGAATGTGGAATGGAATAGAATCAAATGTAGAATGGAATGTGGAATAGAATGGAATGGAATGCGGAATGGAATGGAAAGGAATGTGGAATGGAATGGAATGGAAAGTGGAATGGAACAGAATGGAACGTGGAATGGAATGTGGTATGGAATGTAGAATGGAATGGAATGGAATGGAATGGAAAGGAACGCGGAATGAGATGGAATGAAACATGGAATGGAATGGAATGGACTACAACGAAATGTGGAATGGAATGGAATGGAATGGAAAGTGAAATATAATTTGGAATGGTATGTGAAATGGAATGTGAATGGAATGTGTAACGGAATGAATTGAAACATGGAATGTAATGGAATGGAACGTGTAATGTAATGGAATGGAATGGAAAGTGGAATGGAACGCGGAATGGAACATGGAATGGAATGTGGAATGGAATGTGGTATGAAATGTGGAATGGAATGGAATGGAAAGTGGAAAGGAATGCAATGGATTGAGAACGGAAAGTGGAATGGAATGGAATGGAATGTGAAGTGGAGTGTTGAATGGAAAGTGGAATGGAATAAGGCATGAAATGTGGTACGAAATGTGGAATGGAATGGAATGGAAAGTGGAAAGGAATGTGGAAAGGAATGCAATGGATTAAGAACGGAAAGTGGAATGGAATGGAATGGAATGTAAAGTGGAATGTTGAATGGAATGTGGAATGGAATGTGGAATGGAATGTGGAATGGAACGCGGAATGCAATGGAATGGAAAGTGGAGTGGAATGGACAGGACTGTGGAGTGGAACGTGGAATGGAATGTGGAAGGGACTTTGGAATGGAACGTGGAATGGAAAGTAGAATGGAAAGGAATGGAATGGAATGTGTAACGGAATGGAATGGAATGTGGAATGGTATGTGGCATGGAATGTGGAGTGGAATAGAATGGAATTTGGAATGCAGTGGAATGGAATGTGGAATGGGCTCTGGAATGGAATGGAATGGAATATGGCATAGAATGTGTAATGAAATGGAATGGAATGCGAAATGGAATCGAATGCAATGCGAAGTGGAACGTGGAATGGAACGTTGAATGGAACATGGAATGGAATTCGGAATTGAATGTGGAATGGAATGGAAAAGAATGTGAACGGAATGGATTGGAATGTGGAATAGAATGTGGTATGGAATGGAATGGAATGTTGAATGGAATCGAATGGAAAGATATGGAATGTGGAATGGAATGGAGAGGAATGTGGAATGCAACGTGGAATGGAATAGAATGGAACGTGGAATGGAATGCGTAATGGAATGAGGAATGGAACGTAGAATGCAAAGTGGAATGGAGTGGAATGGAACGTGGAATGGAATGTGGAATGGAAGGTGGAATGGGACGTGGAATAGAATGTGGAATGTAATTTGGAATGGAAAGGAATGGAATGTGGAATGGAAAGGAATGGAATGTGGAACGGAATGCAATGGAATGTGGAATGGGATGTGGAATATAAAGGAATGGAAGGCGGAATAAAATGCGGATTGGAATGGATAGCAATCCGGAATGGAATGGAATGGAATGGTATGGAATGTGGAATGGAACATGGAATGGAATGGAACGTGGAATGGAATGGAATGGAATGTGCAATGGAATATGGAATGGAATGTGGAATACAACGTGGAGTTGAATGTGGAAACGAACGCGTAATGGAAGGTGGAATGGAATGGAATGGAATGTGGAATGGAATGTGGAGTGGAATGGAATGGAATGTGGAGTGGAATTGAATGGAATGTGGAATGGAATGGAACAGAATGTGGAATGGAAAGGAATGGAACAAGGAATGGAACATGGAATGGAACGTGGAAAGCAATGTGAAATTGAACGTGGAATGTAATGTGAAATGGAATGGAATGGAATGTGGAATAGGATGGAATGGAATGTGGAATGGAATGGAGTGGAATGTGCCATGGAATGGAATGGAATGGAAAGAGGCATGGAATGGAATGGAATCTAATGGAATTTGGAGTACAATGGAGTGGAATGTGGAATAGAATGGAATGTAATGTGGAAGGCAATGTGGAAGAGAATGTGGAAGGGAACGTGCAAAGGAAAGTGGAATGGAATGGAATGGAATGTGGAATGGAAAGTGGAATTGAATCGAATGGAACGTGGAATGGAAAGTGGAATGGAATGGAGTGTTACGTGGAATCGAACATGGAATAGAACGTCGAATGGAATGGTCAATGGAATGTGGAATTGAACAAGGAATGGAATGGAATGGAAAGTGTAATGGGACGTGGAATATACTGTAAAGGAATGGAATGGAATGTGGAATGGAATGTGGAATTGACTGTGGAATGGAATGTGGAATGGAACGGAACAGAATGTGGACTGTAATGTGGAATGGACTGTGCAAAGGAAAGTGGAATGGAATGGATTGTGGAATGCAACGTGGAATTTAATGGAATGGAACGTGGAATGGAACTTGGAATGGAACGTGGAATGAAACGAACAATATAATGAAGAATGGAATGGGGAATGGAATGTGCAATGGAATGTGGAATGAATCATGGAATGTAATCGAATGGAACATGGAAACGAACATGGAATGGAAAGTGGAATGCAAAGGGCAATGGAATGTGGAATGTAACGTGGAATCTAATGCAACGGAAAGTGGAAAGGAACTTGGAATGGAATGGAATGGATTGTGGAATGGATTCTGGAATGGAATGTGGAATGGAACCTGGAATGGAAAATGGAATGGAACGGAATGTATTGTGGAATGGAATGTGGCATGGAAAGGAATTGGATGTGGAATAAAATGTGGAATGGAATGTGTAATGGAATGGAATGGAATGTGGAAAGAATGCAATGGAATGTGGAATGGCATATGGACTGGAATAGAATTGAATGTGGAATGGAATGTGGAATGGAAATGAATGGAATCCGGAATGGTATGTGGAATGGAATGTGGAATGAAAAGTGGATTTTAATGGAATGGGATGTCGAATGGAACATGGAATGTAACGGAATATACTATGGAAAGGAATGTGGAAGGGAATGTGGAATGGAAAGTGGGAAGTAATGGAATGGAATGTCGAATGGATCGTGGAATGAAACGGATTGGAACGTGGAATGGAACTTGCATTGGAAGGTGGAATGGAACGTGGAAAGGAATGTGGAATGGAGCATGGAATGGAATGTGGAAAGGAATGTGGAATGGAACCTGCGATGGAATGGAATGGAAGATGAAATGGAACGTGGAATGGAATGCAATGGAACGTGGAACGGAATGTGGAATGGAATGAGGAGTGGAATGCGGAATGGAGTGTGGAATGGAAGGGAAGGGAAGTTGGAATGGAATGTGCAATGAAATCTGGAATGGAAAGGAATCGAATGTGGAATAGAATGTGGATTGGAATAGAATGAATTCCGGAATGGAATGGAATGGAATGGTGTGGAATATGTAATGGAATGGAATGGAAGGTGGAAGGCAACGTGGAATGGAACATGAAATGGAATGTGGAATGGAAAAGAAATGGAATGGAATGAGGAAAGGAATGGAATGGAATGTGTAATGGAATGTGTAATGGAAAGTGGAATGGAATGGAATGGAATGGAATTGAAAGGAATGTGGAGTGAAATGGAATGGAATGTGGAATGGAAAGGAATGGAATGCGGAATGGAATGGAAATTTATGGAATCTGAATTGGAATGGAATGGAATGGAATGGAATGTGGAATGGAATGTGATGGAATGCAATGCAATGTCAAAACGAATGAAATGGAATGGAACGGATTGCGGAATTGAATTGATTGGAAAGTGGAATGTAATGGAATGGAATGTGAAATGCTTGGAATGTAATGGAAAGGAAGGTGGAATGGAATATGAAATGGAATGAGGAATGGAACGTGGAATGGAATGAAATGGATCTCGGAATCGAGTGGAATGGAAAGTGGAATGGAATGTAATGGAACATTGAAAGGAACGTGGAATGGAAAGTGGAAAGGAAAGTGGAATGGATAGTATAAGGGAATGTAATGGAATGTGGAATGGAAAGGAATGGAATGTGGAAAGGAATGGAATGGAATGTGAAATGGAATGGAAAGGAATATGGAACAGAACATTGAATGGAATGAAAAGGAAAGAGGAATGGAACGCCTAATGGAAAGTGGAATGCAACGTGGAATGAAATGGAATGAAACGTGGTATGGAATGTGGAATGGAATGTGGAATGCAATGGAATAGAAGGTGGAATGGAATTGAACGGAATGGAACGGAATGTGAAATGGAATGTGGAATGGAAAGTGGAATGGAATGGAATGGAACGTGGAATGGAATGGAATTGATTGTGAAATGTAACATGGAATGGAATGGAATGGAATGTGGAGTGGAACGAGTAATGGAATGTGGAATGGAACGTGGAATGGAAAGTGGAATGGAATGGAATGGAATGTGAAATGGAAAGTGGAATTGAATGTGGAATGGAATGTTGAATTCAATCTAATGGTATTGGCATGGAATGAGGAGTGGAACGTGGAATGGAATGGAGTGGGATGTGCAATGAAACGCGGAATGGAATGGAATGGAATGCGGGATGGAATGTGGTATGGAATGTGGAATGGAATGGAATGCGGAATGGAGTGTGGAATGGAAAGGAATGGAATGTTGAATGGAATTCTCAATGAAAGGTGGAATGGAATATGTCAGAACGTGGAATGGAATGTGGAATGGAACGTTGAATGGAAAGGAATGGAATGTGGAATGGAATGTGGAATGGAATGTAGAATGGAAAGTGGAATGGAATGGAATGGAATGTGGAATGCATTGTGGAATGGAATGTGGAAAGGAACTTGGAATAAAAGGTAGAATGGAATGGAATCGAAAGTGGAATGGAGTGGGGAATGGAATGTAATAGAATGTGCACTTCAATTTGCAATGGAATGGAAAGGAATGTGGAATGGAATGGAAAGTGGAATGGAATGGAATGCAATGAGGAATGGATTGTGCAAAGGAATGTGGAATGGAGCATAGAATGGAAGATGGAACGGAATGGAATGGAATGTGGAATGGAATGTGGAATGGATTGGAATGGAATGTGGGATTGAATGGAATTTGAAATGGAACGGAATGTTTAAATGGAATGGATGGGAATGTGTAGTGGAATGGAACACTATGTGGAAAGGAATGTGGAATGGAATGTGGAATGGAATGGAATCAAATGTGGAATGGAATGGAATGTGGAATGGAATGGAATATTTAAATGGAATGGAAAGGAATGTGGCATGGAATGTGTACTGGAATGGAACACTATGTGGAATGGAATATGAAATGGAATGGAATGGAATGGAATGTGGAATGGAATGTTCAATGGAATGTGGAATGGAATGTGGAAAGGAATGTTCAATGGAATGTGGAATGGAATGTGGAATAGAACATGAAATGGAACGGAATGGATTTCGGAATGGAATATGGAATGGAAAGTGGAAAGGAAAGTGCAATGTAACGTGGAATGGAAAGTGGAATGGAATGTGGAATGGAATGGAATGGAATGCAGAATGGAATGTAGAATGGAACGTGCAATTCAATGGAATAGAACGATTATTGAAATGTGGAATGGAATGGAATGCGATGTGTAATGGAATAGAATGGAATGTGCAATGGAAAGGAACGAAACGAGGAATGGAACATGGGATAGAACGTGGAATGCAACATGGAATGGAATGTGCAATGGAGTGGAATTTAATGTGGAATGAATGGTATGGAATTTGGAATGGAATGGAATGGATTGGAATGTGGAATGGAATGGAATGGAATGGAATGTGGAATGTAATGGAATGTACTCTAATGGAATGTGGAATTGAATGGAATAGAATGTGGACTGGAATGGAATGGAATGTCGAATGGAATGGAATGGAACATGGAATGGAATGTGGAATGCAATGTGGAATGGAGAGTGGAATGGAATGGAATGGAAAGTGTAATAGAATGGAATGGAATGGAATGTGGAATGCAATGTGGAATGGATTGTGGAATTGAATGTGGAATGGAACATGGAATTGAATGTGGAATTCAATCCAATGGATTGTGAAATGGAATATGCAACGGAATGGTATGGAATGTGGAATGGAATGTGGTATGCAATGTGGAGTGGAATGCAAAGAAATGTGGAATTTAATAGGGAATGGGACGTGGAAAGCAACATGGAATTGAATGGGGAAATGAATGGAATAGATTGTGGAATGCAATGTGCAATGGAATGGTATGGAATATGGAATGAAATGTGGAATGCAATGTGGAATGGAATGGAATGGAATGGGGAATGGAACTTGGAATGGAACGTGGAATGGAATGGATTGGAATGTGGAATGGAATGTGGGATGGAATGGAATGGAATGTGTAATGGAATGTGGAATGCAGTGTGAAATGGAATGGAATCTGGAATGCAATGTGGAATGGAATGGAATGGAATGTTTAAATGGAATGTTATGGGGTGTGGAATGGAATATGGTCTGGAATGGAATGCAGTGTAGAATGGAATGTGGAATGTATTGGAAGGAATTGTGGAATGGAATAGAATGGAATGTGAAATAGAACGGAATGGAATGTGGAATGGAATGTGCAATGGAATGGAATGGAAAGGAATGGAATGTGTAAGGCAATGGAATGGAAAGTGGAGTGGAAAGAAATGGAATGTGGAATGGAACGTGGAATGAATCGAGGAATGCATTGTGGAATGGAACGTGTAATGGAAAGTGGAATGGAATGGAATGGAATGTGGAATGGAAGGGAATAGAACGTGGAATGTAACGTGGAATGGAAAGTGGAATGCAAAGTGGAGTGGAACTTGGAATGGAATGTAGAATGGAACTGAATGGAATGGAACGTGTAATGGAAAGTGGAATGGAATGGAATGGAATGTGGAATGCAAGGGAATGCAATGTGGAATGCAACGTGGAATGGAAAGTGGAATGCAAAGTGGAGTGGAACTTGGAATGGAATGTAGAATGGAACTGAATGGAATGTGGAATGGAATGGAATGGAATGTCGAATGGAAAGGAATGTAGTGGTATTTGGAATGGAATGGAACGGAATGCAAAATATAATGGAATGGAATGGAGTGGAATCGAATGTGGAATAGAAAGGAATGGATTGGGATGTGGAATGTAATGTCGAATTGAATGTGGAATTGAATTCGAATGGAATGTGGAATGGAATGTGGAAAGGAATGTCGAAAGGAATAAAACGCGGAATGGAATGTGGAAAGGAACGTGGAAGGGAGTGGAATGGAACTTGGAATGGAACGTGGAATGGAATGCAATGGAATGTGGAATGGAACATGGAATGGAATGTGGAATGGAAAGTGGATTTGAACGTGGAATGGAATGGAACGGAAGGTTGAATGGAATGTGGAATGGAATGTTAAGTGGAAGGTAGAATGGAATGTGGAATGGAATGGAATGGAACGTGGAATGGATCATGGAATGGAATGTGGAATGTAATGTGGAATGGAGTGGAATGGAGTGGAATGTGGAATGGAATGGAAAGGAATTTTAAAAGGGAATGAAATGGAATGTGTACTGGAATGTGGAATGGAATACAATGCAATGTGGAATGCAATCTGGAATGGATTATAATGGAAAGTAGAATGGAGAGTTAAAGGGAAATGGAATGAAATATGCAGTGGAACGTGTAATGGAACGTGGAAAGGAATGGAAGGGATTGTGGAATTGAACGTGGAATGGAAGGTTGAATAGAAAGTAATGGAACGTGGAATGGAATATGGAATGGAATGCAATGGAATGTGGAAAGGAATGTGGAATGGAATGGAACGCAAGGTGGAATGCAATGTGGCATGGAATGTGGAATGGAATGGAATGGAATTTGGAATGTAATGTGGAATGGAATTGAATGTGAAAAGGAATGGAATGGAAAGTGAAATGGAATGAAATGGAATGTGGAATGAAATGCAATGGAATGTGGAATGGAATGTGGAATGGAATGTGGTATGGAATGTGGAAAGCAATGAGGAAAGCAATGGAATGTGGAATGGAAGGCGGAATGGAATGTAATGGAAAGCATAATGGAACGTGCAATAGAACATGGATTGGAATGGAATGGAAATTGGAATTAAATGGAATGGAATGTGGAATGGAATACGGAATGAAATGGAATGGAACGTTGAACGGAACGTGGAATGGAATGGAATGGAAGGTGGAAGGGAATGGAATGGAATGTGGAATGGAATGCAGAATGGAATGGAATGGAATGGAATGGAATGTGGAATGGAATGTGGAATGGAACGTGGAATAGAATGTGGAATAGAATTGAAAGGAATGGTATGGAATGTAAAATGGAATGTGGAAAGGAATGGAATGGAGCGTGGAATGGAACATGGAATGGAATAGAACGGGCAATGGAATGCAGAATAGAATGTGGAATGGAATGGAATGGAACGTGTAACGGATCGTGGAATGGAACATAGAATGGAACGTGGAATATAATGTGGAAAGTAATGGAATGTAATGTGGCATCAAAAGTGGAAAGGAATGGAACGAAATGTGGAATGGAATGGAATGCAATGTGGAATGGAATGCAATAGAATGGAATGTGGAATGGAATGGAATTGAATGTGGAATGGAATGTGGACTGAAATGGAAGGCAATGTGGAATGGAATGTGAAATGGAATGGAATGGAATCTGGAATTGATTCTATAATGGAATGTGGAATGGAAGCTGGAAAGCAATAGAATTGAGTGTGTAATGGAAAGTGGAATGGAAAGTGGACTGGAATTCAATGGAATGTGGAATGGAATGGAATGCAATGTCGATTAGAATGTGGACTGTAATGGAGTGCAATGTGGAATGGAATGTGGAATGGAATGAGGAATGGAATGTGGAATGGAATGTGGAATGGAACTAAATGGAATGTGGAATGGAATGTGGAATGGAATGTGGAATGGAATGGAATGGAATGTGGAATTGGATGGAATGGAATGTGGAATGGAATGGAATGGAATGAGAGATGGAATGGAATGAATTGTGGAATGGCATTGAACGGAATATGGAATGGAATTGAATTGAAAGTGGAATGGAATGTGGACTGGAATGGAATGCAAAGTGGAATGGAATGTGAAATGGAATGGTACGTGGAATCGATTCTATAATGGAATGTGGAATGGAAGAAGGAATGCAATAGAATTGATCGTGGAATGGAAAGTGGAATGGAAAATGCAATGGAATGCAATGGAATGTGGAATGGAATGGAATGGAATGTCGATTACAATGTGGACTGTAATGGAATGCAATGTGGAACGGAGTGTGGAATGGAATAGAATGGAATGCGGAATGGAATGAGGAATGGAATGCGGAATGGAATGTGGAATGGGACAGAATGGAATGTGGAATGGAATGTTCAATGGAATGTGGAATGGAATGTGGACTGGAAAGTGGAATGCAATGTGGAATGGAAAGTGGAATGGAATGGAATGGAATGGAATGGAACTTGTAATGGAATTTGGAATGGAACATGGAATGGAACGTAGAATGGAATGTGGAAAGGAACGTGGAATTGAATGGAATGGAACATGGAATGGAATGTGGAATGGAACGTGGAATGGAAAGTAGAACGGAATAGAAAGGAATGGAACGTGGAATGGAATGGAATGGAATGTGGAATGGAATGGAATGGAATGTGGAATGGAATGTGGAATGGAATGGAATGGAATGTGAAATAGAAAGTCTAACAGAATGGAATGGAATGTGGAATGGAATGGAATGGAATGTGAAATAGAAAGTGTAACAGAATGGAAAGGAATCAGGAATGGAATGGATAGGAATGGGATGGAATTTGGAATGGAATGGAAAGGAATGTGGAATGGAATGTGGAATGGAATGGAATGGAATGTGGAATGGAATGCGGAATGGAATGTCGAAAGGAATAAAACGCGGAATGGAATGTGGAAAGGAACGTGGAAGGGAGTGGAATGGAAGTTGGAATGGAACGTGGAATGGAATGCAATGGAATGTGGAATGGAACATGGAATGGAATGTGGAATGGAAAGTGGATTTGAACGTGGAATGGAATGGAACGGAAGGTTGAATGGAATGTGGAATGGAATGTTGAATGGAAGGTAGAATGGAACGTGTAATGGAATGGAATGGAACGTGGAATGGATCATGGAATGGAACGTGGAATGTAATGTGGAATGGAGTGGAATGGAGTGGAATGTGGAATGGAATGGAAAGGAATTTTAAAAGGGAATGAAATGGAATGTGTATTGGAATGTGGAATGGAATACAATGCAATGTGGAATGCAATCTGGAATGGATTATAATGGAAAGTGGAATGGAGAGTTAAAGGGAAATGGAATGAAATATGTAGTGGAACGTGTAATGGAACGTGGAAAGGAATGGAATGGATGGTGGAATTAAACGTGGAATGGAAGGTTGAATAGAAAGTAATGGAACATGGAATGGAATATGGAATGGAATGCAATGGAATGTGGAAAGGAATGTGGAATGGAATGGAACACAAGGTGGAATGCAATGTGGCATGGAATGTGGAATGGAATGGAATGGAATTTGGAATGGAATGTGGAATGGAATTGAATGTGAAAAGGAATGGAATGGAAAGTGAAATGGAATGAAATGGAATGTGGAATGGAATGCAATGGAATGTGGAATGGAATGCAATGGAATGTGGAATGGAATGTGGAATGGAATGTGGTATGGAATGTGGAAAGCAACGAGGAAAGCAATGGAATGTGGAATGGAAGGCGGAATGGAATGTAATGGAAAGCATAATGGAACGTGCAATAGAACATGGATTGGAATGGAATGGAAATTGGAATCAAATGGAATGGAATGTGGAATGGAATACGGAATGAAAGGAACGGAACGTTGAACGGAACGTGGAATGGAATGGAATGGAAGGTGGAAGGGAATGGAATGCAATGTGGAATGGAATGCAGAATGGAATGGAATTGAATGGAATGGAATGTGGAATGGAATGTGGAATGGAACGTGGAATAGAATGTGGAATAGAATTGAAAGGAATGGTATGGAATGTAAAATGGAATGTGGAAAGGAATGGAATGGAACGTGGAATGGAACATGGAATGGAATAGAACGTGCAATGCAATGCAGAATAGAATGTGGAATGGAAAGGAATGGAATGTGCAATGAAATATGGAATGGAATGGAATGGAACGTGTAATGGATCGTGGAATGGAACATAGAATGGAACGTGGAATATAATGTGGAAAGGAATGGAATGTAATGTGGCATCAAAAGTGGAAAGGAATGGAACGAAATGTGGAATGGAATGGAATGCAATGTGGAATGGAAAGCAATAGAATGGAATGTGGAATGGAATGGAATTGAATGTGGAATGGAAAGTGGACTGGAATGGAAGGCAATGTGGAATGGAATGTGAAATGGAATGGAATGGAATCTGGAATCGATTCTATAATGGAATGTGGAATGGAAGCTGGAATGCAATAGAATTGAGTGCGGAATGGAAAGTGGAATGGAAAGTGGACTGGAATTCAATGGAATGTGGAATGGAATGGAATGCAATGTGGATTAGAATGTGGACTGTAATGGAGTGCAATGTGGAATGGAATGTGGAATGGAATCGAATGGAATGCGGAATGGAATGAGGAATGGAATGTGGAATGGAATGTGGAATAGAACTGAATGGAATGTGGAATGGAATGTGGAATGGAATGGAATGGAATGTGGAATTGGATGGAATGGAATGTGGAATGGAATGGAATGGAATGAGAGATGGAATGGAATGAAATGTGGAATGGCATTAAACGGAATATGGAATGGAATTGAATTGAAAGTGGAATGGAATGTGGACTGGAATGGAATGCAAAGTGGAATGGAATGTGAAATGGAATGGTATGTGGAATCGATTCTATAATGGAATGTGGAATGGAAGAAGGAATGCAATAGAATTGATCGTGGAATGTAAAGTGGAATGGAAAATGGAATAGAATGCAATGGAATGTGGAAAGGAATGGAATGGAATGTCGATTAGAATGTGGACTGTAATGGAATGCAATGTGGAAAGGAGTGTGGAATGGAATCGAATGGAATGCGGAATGGAATGAGGAATGGAATGTGGAATGGAATGTGGAATGGAACAGAATGGAATGTGGAATGGAATGTGGAATGGAATGTGAAATGGAATGTGGACTGGAAAGTGGAATGCAATGTGGAATGGAACGTGGAATGGAATGGAATGGAATGGAACTTGTAATGGAATTTGGAATGGAACATGGAATGGAACGTAGAATGGAATGTGGAATGGAACGTGGAATTGATTGGAATGGAACATGGAATGGAATGTGGAATGGAACGTGGAATGGAAAGTAGAACGGAATAGAAAGGAATGGAACGTGGAATGGAATGGAATGGAATGTAGAATGGAATGGAATGGAATGTGGAAAGGAATGTGGAATGGAATGGAATAGAATGTGAAATAGAAAGTGTAACAGAATGGAAAGGAATCAGGAATGGAATGGATTGGAATGGGATGGAATTTGGAATGGAATGGAAAGGAATGTGGAATGGAATGTGGAATGGAATGGAATGGAATGTGGAATGGAATTCAATGGAACGTCGAATGGAATGTGGAATTGAATGGAATGGTATGGAATGTGGAATGGAATGGAAAGGAATGGAACGCGGAATGGAATGGAATGGAATGGAATGTGAAATGTAGTGTAATGGAATATGGAATGGAATGGATTGGAATATATTGGAATGGAATGGAATGAGGAATTGAATGGAATGTGAAGTGGAATTGAATGGAATGCAATGTGGATTGCAAAGAATGGAGTGGAACGGAAGGTGGAATGGAATGTGAAATGGAATGTGGAATGTTATGGAATGGAATGGATGGTGGAATGGAATGTGAAACGGAATATAGAATGGAACGTGGAATGGAATGAAATGGAACGTGGAATGGAACGTGGAGTGGAACGTGGAATGGAATGGAATGCAACTTGGAATTGAATGGAATGGAACGTTTAATTTAATGGAATGAAATTTGGAGTGGAACATGGAATGCAATGGAATGCAATACAACGTGGAACGGAAAGTGGAATGTAAAGTCCAATGGTAAGTGGAATGGAACGTGGAATGGAATGGAATGGTACGTGTAATGTAATGCAATGGAATGTGTAATGGAATGGAATGGAAAGGAATGTGGTATGGAATGTGGAATGAAATGTGGAATGGAATGGAATGGAAAGTGGAAGGGAATGTGGAATGGAATCTGGAAAGGAACTTGGAATTCAATGTGGAATGGAACGTGGAATGTAATGTTAAATGAAATGTGGAATGTAAAGCAATGGAATATAGAATGGAATGGAAAGGAATGGAATGTGTAATGAGATGGAATGGAATGTGGAACAGAATGTGCAATGGAATGGAATGGAATCCGGAAAGGAATGGAACGGAATGGTGTGGAATGTGGAAAGGATTGGAATGGAATGGATCATGGAATGGAAGTTGGAATGGAAAATGGAATGGAATGGAATGGAATGTGGAATGCAATGTAATAAAAGGCGGAATGGAACGTGGAATGGAAAGAAATGTAATCGAGTGGAATGTGGAATGGAATTGAAAGGAATGTGGAATGGAAAGGAATGCAATGTGGAATGCAATGGAATGGTATGTGGAATGGAAAGGAATTCAATGTGGAATGGAATGGAACGGTGTGGAATATGGAATGACAAGGAATGGAACAGAATGGAATGTAATGCGGAATGGAATCGAATAGAATGTGGAATGGAATGGAATCGAATGTGGAATGGAATGAAAAGCGGAATGGTATGGAATCGAATTTAGAATGGAATGTAAGGGAATGGAATGGAATGTGGAATTGAATGGAACGGGAAGAGGAATGAAATGGAATGGTTTGTGAAATGGAGTGGAACGCAATGGAAGGTAGAATGGAATGTGAAATGGAATGTGGAATGGAATGTGGAATGGAATGTAATGAAACGTGAAATGCAATACAATGGAACGTGGAATGGAATGGAATGGAATGTGGAATGGAAAGTGGAATGCAAAGTGGAAGGGAACATGCAATGGAATGGAATGAAAAGTGGAAAGGATTGGATTGTAATGCGGAATGGAATGGAATAAAAATTTGAATGCAATGCATTGGAACCTGGAAAGAAACGTTAAATGGAAAGAAAAGGAACGTCAAATGTATCATAGAATGGAACGTCCAATGGAACGTAAAATGTAACGTTGAATGGAATGGAATGGAAAGTGGTATGTAAAGTGGAAAAGAATGTGGAATGTAATGGAATTGATTGTGGAATGGAATGGAATGGAATGTGGTAGGGAATGGGGAATGGAATGTGGAATGGAATGCAGTGGAATGTGGAAGGGAATGATGAATGGAATGTGGAATGGACTGCAACGGAATGTGGAATGGAATGGAATGGAATGTGGAAGGTAATGTTCAATGTAATGTGGAATGGAACGTGGAATGTAATGGAATGGAATGTGGAAAGGAATGTAATGGAATGTGCAATGTAACGTGTCATGGAATGGAAAGTGGTGTGGAATGGAATGTGAAATGGAATGGAATGGAAGGTGGAATTGAATGTAATGGAATGTGGAATGGAAAGTGCAATGGAATGGAATGGAATGGAATGAGATGTGGAATGGAATGGAATGAGATGTGGAATGGAAAGGAATGAAAGGCAATGCGGAATGGAATAAAACGTAGAGTAGAATGGAATGGAATGGAGTGTGAAATGGAAAGGAATGGAATTCAATGTGGAATGGAATTGAATGGAAGGTGGAAAGGAATGTAACCGAATGTGGAATGGAATTGAATTTAACGTGGAATGGAATGGAATCGAAAGTGAAATGGAATGGAATGAAATACAATGTGTAATGGAATGGAATTTACTGAGGAATGTACTATAATGGAATGTGGCATGGAATGGAATGGAATGTTGAACATAATGTGTAATGGAATGGTATGGAATGGAATGGAATGTGGAATGGAATGGAATGGAATACAGAATGTAATGGAATGGAATGGAATGTGGAATTGAATTGAACGGAATATGGAATGGAATGGAATGGAATGGAATGGAATGTGGAATGAAATGGAATTGAATCTGGAATTCAATAGAATGGAATGTGGAATGGAGTGGAATGGAATGTGGAATGGAAATGAATTGAGTGCGGAATCGAATGTTATGTAAGGTGAAATGGAATAGAATGGAATGCAATGTGGAATGGAATGGAATTTACGGCAGAATGGAATATAATCGAAAGTGGCATGGAATGGAATGGAATGTTGAATGGAGTGTGTAATGGAATGCTTTGGAACGGAATGGAATGTGGAATGGAATTGAATGGAATATGGAATGGAATGGAATGTGGAATTGAATGGAATTGGAAGTGGAATGGAATGGAAAGTCACGTGGAAAGTAATGGAATGGATTGGAATGGAAGGAGGAATGCAATGTGAAATGGAATGTTGAATGGAACATGGAATGGAAAGAAATGGAAAGTGGAATTGAATGGAATGGAACGTGGAATTGAAGGGAATGGAACGTGGAATGGAATGGAAAGGAACGTTGAATGGAAAACGTAACGCAAAGTGAAAGAGAACGTGGAATGGAATGTAATGGAAAGTGGAAAGGAATGGAATGGAATGTGGAATGGAATGGAATGGAATGTAGAATGGAATGGAACAGAACATGGAATGCAACATGGAATGGAATGGTAAAGAACTTGGAATGGACAGTAGAATGGAAAGTCCAATGGAACGCGGAATGAAACGTGAAATTAAAAGGAATGGAAAGTGGAATGGAAGGTGGAATGGAATGTGGAATGTAATGGAATGGAATGTGGAATGAAATGGAATGGAATATGGTACGGACAGTGGAATGGAATGTGGTACTGATTGTGGAATGGAATGTGGAATGGAATGGAATGAAATGTGGAAAGGAAAGTGGAATGGAATGGAAAGGAATGGAATGTGGAATGGAATGGCATGGAATGGAATGGAATGGAATGTGGAGTGGAATGGTATGGAATTTAATGGAACGGAAATTGGAATGGAATGGAATGGAATGTGGACTGGAATGTGGAACGGAATGTGGAATGGAAGGTGGAATGGAACGGAATGGATTGCGGAATGGAATATGGAATGGAACGTGGAATGGAAAGTGGAATGTAACGTGGAATGTAACGTGGAATGGAATGTGGAATGGAATGGAATGGAAGGTGCAATGAAATGTGGAATGCAATGAAATGCAATTTGGAATGGAATGTTGAATGGAATGGAACGCAATGAGGAATGGAATATGCAAAGGAATGTGGAAAGGATCGTGGAATGGAAGATGGAATGGAATAGAATGGAATGTGGAATGGAATGTGGAAAGGAATGGAATGGAATGTGGAATGGAATGGAATGTGGAATGGAAAGGAATGTGGAATGGAATGTGTACAGGAATGGAACAATAAGTGGAACGGAATGTGGAATGGAATGTGGAATGGAATGGAATAGAATGGAATGTTCAATGGAAAGTTAAATGGAATGTGGAATGGAATGTAATGGTATGTGGAATGGAATGTGGAATGGAATGTGGAATGGAAAGTGAAATAGAAAGGAATGGAATGGAATGTGGAATGGAATGTCGAATTGACTGTGGAATTGAATGGAAAGGAAAGTGGAATGGAATGTAATTAAATGTAGAATGGTTTGGAATGGAAAGTGGAATGGAATTTGGAAAGGAACGTGGAATGGAGTGGAATGGAACAAGGAATGGAACGTGGAATGGAATGCAATGGAATGTGGAGTGGATCATGGAATGGAATGTGGAATGGAAAGTGGAATTGAACGTGGAATGGAATGGAATGGAAGGCTGAATGGAATGTGGAGTGGAATGTGGAATGGAACGGGGAATGGAACGTGGAATGGAATGGAACGTGGAATGGAACGTGGAATGGAATGTGGAAAGGGACGTGGAATGGAATGTGGAATGTAATGTGGAATGGAAAGGAATGGAACATGGAATGGAAAGGAAAAGAATGAGGAATGGCATGCAATGGAATGTGGAATGGAATGTGGAACGGAATGTGAAATGGAAAATGGAACGGAATACAACAGAATGTGGAATGGAAAGTGGAATGGAATGGAATGGAAAGTGAAATGCAACTTGGAAAGGAACGTGGAATGTAACGTGGAATGGAATGTGGAATGCAGTGCGGAATGGGATATGCAATGGAATGTGGAATGGAAAGGAATGGAAGGTGGAATAGAATGGAAGGTGGAATAGAAAGTGGAAAGGAATGGGATATTTAAATAGAATGGAATTCAACGTGGAATGGAATGTGGACTGGAATGGAATGCTTTGTGGAATGGAATGGTATGGAATGTGGACTGGAAAGGAATGGAACGAGGGATGGAACATGGAATAGAAAGCGGAATGCAACGTGGAATGTGGACTGGAACGCAATGCTACATGGAATGGAAAGTGGAATAGAATGGAATGGAAAGTGGACTGGAAAGGAATGGAACAAGGAATGGAACATGGAATAGAAAGTGGAATGCAACGTAGAATGGAACGTGGAATGGAATGTTAAATGGAAATGAATGTTAAATGAATGGAATGGAATATGGAATGTAAAGGAATAGAATGTTGTAAGGAATGCAATGGAGTGGAATGTGGATTGGAATGGAATGGAATGGAATGTAACGCGGAATTCAATGGAATGAAATGTGGAATGGAATGGAATGGAATGGAACAGGATGTGGAATGGAACGGAAAGGAATGTGGAATGGAACAGAATGCAATGTGGAATGGAATGTGGAATGGAATGTGCAAAGGAAAGTGGAATGCAACGGAATGGAAAGTGGAATGGAATGTGAAATAGAATGTGGAATGCAACGTGTAACGACATGAAATGGAAAGTGGAATGGAATGGAATGGCACGAGGAATGGAATGGAATGGAACGTGGAATGGAATGTGGAATGGAACGTGGAATGGAATGTGGAATGGGATGGAATGGAATGTGGAATGGAATGGAATGGAACGTGGAATGGAATGTGGAATGGGATGGAATGGAATGTGGAATGGAGTGGAAAGGAATGTGTAATGGAACGTGGAATGGATTGAGGAAAGGAATGTGGAATAGAACGGGATGCAATGTAGTATGGAATCTGGAATGGAGTGTGGAATGGAAAGTGGAATGGAACGGCAAGAAAAGTGTAATTGAATATGGAATGGAATGTGGAATAGAATGTTCAATGGAGTGTGGAATGGAATGGAATGGAGTGTGGGAAGGAATGTGGAATGGAACGGAATGGAATTTGGAATGGAATGTAGAATGGAATGTGAAATGGAATGGAATTGAATGTAGAATTGAAAGTGTAATGGAATGCAATGGGTATGGAATGGAAACTGGAATTGAATGGAATGGAATGTGAAATGTAATGCGGAATGGAATGTGGAAAGTAATGGAATGGAATGTGGAATGGAATGTAGAAAGGAATGGAATGGAATGGAGTGGAATGTGAAATGGAATGTGGAATGGAACGAGAAATGGAAATCTGAATTGAAAGTGGAATGGAATGGAGTGGAACGTGGAATGAAAAGGAGCAGAACATGGAATGAAACATCGAATGAAATGGAATGGAACATGGAATGGAGGGTGGAATGGAACCTGGACAGCAAAGTGGAAAGGAAGGTGGAATGGAATGAAATGGAATGTGAAATGGAGTGGAATGCAATTTGGAACTAAATGTGTAATGGAAAGGAATGGATTATGGAATGGAATGTGGAACGGAATGTGGAATGGAATGGAATTGAATGTGGAATGGAAAGGAATGGTTTGTGCAATGGAATGTTTAATGGAATGTGGAATGGAATGCAATGGAATGTGGAATGGAATGCAATCGAATGTGGAATGGAATGTGGAATGGAATGGAAAGAAATGTGGAATGGAATGTGGAAAGGGATGTGGAAAGGAACGAAATGGAATGTGAAATGGAATGGAATGGAATGTGGAATGGAATGTTGAATGGAATGTGTAATGGAATGTGGAAAAGAATGTTAAATGGAACGGAATGGAATGTGTAACGGAATGTGGAATGGAGTGTGGAATAGAATGTGGAAAGGAACGGAATGGAATATGGAATAGAATGTGGAATGGAAAGGAATGGAATGTGAAATGGAATGGAATGGAATGTGGAATGAAACAGAATGGAGTGTGGAATGGAACGGAATAGAATGGAAAGGAACTCGAAATGGAATGCGGAATGGAACATGGAACGACATGAAATGGAACATGGAATGGAATGGAATGGAACGCAGAATGGTATGGAATGAAACGTGGAATGGAAGGTGGAATGGAACGAGGAAAGGAATGTGGAATGGAAAGTGGAATGGGATGGAATGGAATGTGGAATTGAATGGAAAGGTATGCGGAATGGAATGGAATGAAATGTGGAATGCAATGGAATGGAATAGAATTTGGACTGGAACGGAATGTGGAATGGGAAGCAATGGAATGGAATGTTGAATGCAATGTTAAATGGAATGGAATGGATTCTGGAAAGGAACGTGGAATGGAACATGGAATGGAACCTGGAGTGGAATGGGAGGAAATGTGGAATGGAAGGTGGAATTTAATGTATAATGGAATGCGTAATGGAGAGGAATGGAATGTGTAAAGGAATGGAATGGAATTGTATGCAATATGGTATGGAATGGAATGGAATATTGAATGGAATGGAATTGAATGTGGAATGGAATATGTAATGGAATTTGGAATGAAATGGAACGGAATGTGGAATGGATTGTAACGGAATGGTACAGAATGTTCCATAGAATGGAATGGAAGGTGGAATGGAATGTGTAATGGAATGGAGTGGAACTTGGAATGGAACGTGGCATGGAACGTGGAATGGAATGTGGATTGGAATGAGTAATGGAAAGAGGAATGTCATGGAATGCAGTGTGGAATGGAAAGGAATGGAATGTGGAATGGAATGTGGACTGGAATGTGGAATATTATGGAATGGAATGTGGAATATTATGGAATGGAATGTGGAAAGTATTGAAATGGGATGTGGAATGGAAAGAGGAATGGAATGGAATGGAACGTGTAATGGAATGAGGAAAGGAATGAAATGGAATGTGGAATGGAAATAATGAAATGTGGAATGGAATGTGGAATGACATGGAATGGAATGTGGAATGGAATGGAATGGAACGTGGAATGGAATGGAATGGAATGTGGAATGGAATGGAATGGAATGTGGAATAGAATGTGGAATGTAATGGAATGAAATGTTAAATGAAATGTGGATTGGAATTGAATGGAATGTGGAACGGAATGGAATGGAATTGTATGTGGAATGGAATGTGGACTGGAATGCATTGGAATGTGGAATGGATTGTGTAATGGAATGGAAAGGAATCTGTAATGGAATGTGGAATGTAATGTGGACAGGAATGCCATGAAATGTGGAACAGAATGTGAAATGGAATGGAATGCAAAGTGGAATGGAATGTGGAACGGAATGGAATGGAAAGTGCAATAGAATTAGGAATGGCGTGGAATGGATTGTGGAATGGAGTGGAATGGAATGTGAAATGGAACGTGGAAAGGACTGTGGAATGAAATGTGGAATATTATGGAATGGAATGTGGAAAGTATTGAAATGGGATGTGGAATGGAAAGAGGAATGGAATGGAATGGAACGTGTAATGGAATGAGGAAAGGAATGGAATGGAATGTGGAATGGAAATAATGAAATGTGGAATGGAATGTGGAATGACATGGAATGGAATGTGGAATGGAATGGAATGGAACGTGGAATGGAATGGAATGGAATGTGGAATGGAATGGAATGGAATGTGGAATAGAATGTGGAATGTAATGGAATGAAATGTTAAATGAAATGTGGATTGGAATTGAATGGAATGTGGAACGGAATGGAATGGAATTGTATGTGGAATGGAATGTGGACTGGAATGCATTGGAATGTGGAATGGATTGTGTAATGGAATGGAAAGGAATCTGTAATGGAATGTGGAATGTAATGTGGACAGGAATGCCATGAAATGTGGAACAGAATGTGAAATGGAATGGAATGCAAAGTGGAATGGAATGTGGAACGGAATGGAGTGGAAAGTGCAATAGAATTAGGAATGGCGTGGAATGGATTGTGGAATGGAGTGGAATGGAATGTGAAATGGAACGTGGAAAGGACTGTGGAATGAAATGTGGAATGGAATGGAATGGAAAGTGGAATGCAACGTGGAGTGGAATGAAATGGAAAATGGAATGCAACGTGGAATGGAAAGTGGAATGGAACATGGAATAGAATGTGAAATGGAACTTGGAAAGCAATGTGCAATGGAATGTGGAAAGGAACGTAGAATGGAAAGGAATGGAAAGTGGAAAAGAACGTGGAATGGAATGTGGAAGTGAATGGATGGAACATGGGGTGGAAATTGGAATGGAATGTGGAATGCAATGTGGAATGGAACGTGGAATGCACTGTAAAGGAATTTGGAAAGCAACGTGGAATGGAATGGAAAGGAACGTGGAATGGATCATTGAATGGAACAGGGAATGGAATGAGCAATGTAATGGAACGGAATGTGAAATGAAAGGGAAAGGAATGTGGAAAGGAATGTGGAATGGAATGTAATGGAATGGAATGTGGAAAGGAATCGAATGGAATTTGAAAGGGAAAGAACGGAATGTGGAATGTAATGGAATGGTGTGGAATGTAGAATGGAATGGAATGGAATGGAATGGAATGTGGCATGGAATGGAATTTAGTGTGCAACGCAAAGGAATGGAATATAGATTGGAAACAAAGGGAAAGTGGAATTGAATGGAATGGAATGGAATGGAATGTGAAATGGAAAGTGGAATTGAAAGTGAAATGAAATGTGGAATGGAATGTGGAATGGAATTAAATGGAACGCGGAAAGGAATGGAATGGAAAGTCGACTGAAATGGAATGGAAGCTGGAAGGGAAAGTGGAATGGAACTTGGAAAGCAAAGTGCAATGGAATGTGGAAGGAACATAGAATGGAATGGAATGGAATGTGGAATGGAATTTGGAATGGAATGTACTATGTAATGGAATGTAATTTCATGGTATGGAATATGGAATGGAATGGAATGGAGTGTGCAGTGGAATCTGGAATGGAATGGAATGGAAAGTGGAATGGAACATGGAATTTAACGTGGAATGGAACACGGAATGGAACGTGGAATGGAACGTGGAATTGAACACGGAATGGAACGTGGAATGGAACGTAATGAAATGTGGAATGGAATGTAACACAATGTAGAATGGAACGGAATGTTATGTATAATGGAATGAGAATGGAATGGAATGAAATGGAATGGAATGTGGAATGGAATGAAATGGAATTGAATGTGGAATGTAATGGAATGGAATGTGTAATGGAAAGGAATTGAATGTGGAATGGAAAGGAATCATATGGAATGTGGAATGGAATGGAATGGAATGGAATAGAATGTGGAATGGAATGGAATGGAATGTGGAATGGAATGGAATGGAATGTGGAATAGAATGGAATGAAACCTGGAAAGCAATGTGAAATGGAATGTGGAATGGAACGTGCAATGGAATGTGGAATGGAATGTGGAATTTAATGGAACGGAATGAGGAATGGAAAGTGGAATTTAATAGAGAAAGTAATCAGGAATGGAATGGAATGGAATGTGGAATCAAATGGAAAGGAATATTGAATGGAATGTGGAATGGAATAGAATGGAATGTGGAATGTATTGTGGAATTGAATGTGGAATGCAATGGTATAGAATGTGGAATGGAATGTACAATGGAGTGGAATGGAACCTGTAATGAAATGTGGTGTGGAATGGAATGCAGAATGGAATGGAATGTGGAATGGAATGTGGAATCAAATATGGAATAGAATGGAATGGAATTTGGAATTGAATGTGTAATGAAATGTGGAATGGAAGGTGGAATGGAACGTGGATTGGAATGGAATGGAACGTGGAATGGAATGTGGAATGGAATGGAATGGAATGTGGCATGGAACGTGGAGTGCAATGGAATGTTGAATGGAACGTGGAGTGGAATGGAATGGAATGTGGAATGGAATGAAATGGAATGTGGAACGGAATCTGGAACAGAATGAAATGGAATTTGGAATGGAATGTTGAATTTAATGTAGAATGGAATGTTGAATGGAACATGGTATGGAAAGTGGAATGGAACTTAGAATGGAACGTGGAATAGAATGAAAGGTAGAATGGACCGTGGAATGGAAGGTGGAATGGAATGGAATGGATTTTGGAAAGGAATGGAATGGACCATAGAATGTATTGTGGACTGAAAGGGACTGGAATGTGGAATTGAATGTGGAATGGAATGTGAAGTGGAATGTGGAATGGAATGGAATGGAATGTGGAATGGAATGGGTAATCTAATGGAATGGAATGTGTAATGGAATGTGAAATGGAAAATAATGTAATGTGGAATGGAATGTGGAATGGAAGGTGGAATGGAATGTGGAATGGAAAGTGGAATGGAATGGAATGTGGAATGGGAAGTGGAATGGAATGGAATTGAACGTGGAATGAAACGTGGAATGAAACGTGGAATGGAACGTGGAATGGAACGTGGAATTGAACGTGGAATGGAACGTGGAATAGAACGTGGAATGGAACGTGGATAGGAACGTGGAAAAGAACGTGGAATGGAATGTGCAATGGAATGTGGAATGCATCGTGGAATGGAATGTGCAATGCAATGTGAAATGGAAAGTGGAATAGAATGGAATGGAAAGTGGAATGAAACGTGGAATGGAGTGGAAAGCAACCCGTAATTGAGTGTGGAATGAAACGTGGAATGGAATGAATGGATCATTGAATGGAATGTGGAATGGAAGGGAAAGCAACGTGGAATGGAATGCGAAATGGAATGTGGAGTGGAACGTGCAATGGAATGTGGAATGGAATGTGAAATGCAACGTGGAATTGAATGTGGAATGAAATGTGGAATGGAAAGTTGTGGAATGTGGAATGGAATGGAATGGAACGTGGAATGGAATTGAATGGAATTTAATGGAATGCAGAATTGAATATGGAATGGAATGGAATGGAATGTTGAATGGAATGTGGAATGGAATGTAATTTGGAATGGAATGGAATTTAATGGTGTGGAATATGGAATGTAATGGAATGGAATGTGCAGTGGACTCAGGATTGGAATGGAATGGAATGTGGAAAGGAACGTTGCATTGAACGTCGAATGGATCACGGAATGTAACGTGGAATGGAACGTGAAATAAAATGTGGAATAGAATGTAATGGAATGTGGAATAGACGGGAATGTAATGTGTAATTGAATGTGGAATAGAATGGAATGAAATGGAATTGAATGTGGAATGCAATGTGGAATGGAACGTGGAATGCAACGTGGAATGGAATGGAATTGAACGTGGAATGGAATGTGGAAGGGAATGGAATGGAATGTGGAATGGAAAGTGGAGTTGAATGGAATGAAATGTGGAATGTAATGAAATGCAATGTGGAATAGAATCTGGAATGGAATGGAATGGAATTTAGAATGGAATAGTGAATTTTATGTGGAATGCAATGTGGAATGGAAAGTGGAAAGGAAAGTGCAATGGAACGTGGAAGAGAATGTGGAATGGAATAGAATGGAATTTGGAATGGAATGCAATGGAATGGAATTGAATGGAATGGAATGTGGAATGGAATGGAATGGAATGTGGAATGGAATGGAATGGAATGTGGAATGGAATGTGGAATGGAATGTGCAAAGGATTGTGGAATGGAATGGAATGGAATGTGGAATCGAATGGAGTGAATTGGAACGTGGAATGGAAAGTGAAATTGAATGGAATTGAATAAGGAATAGAATGTGGAATGGAATATAATGGAATGGTATGTGGAATGGGAAAGAATTTAATATGGAATGGAATGGAATGTGAAATTGAAGTTGGAATGGAATGGAATGGAATGTGGAAAGGAATGTGGAAAGGACAGGAGTGGAATGTGTAATGGAACATGGAATGGAGTGGAATGGAATGTGGAATGGAATAGAATGAAATGTAGAATGGAAGGTGGAATGGGACGTGGAATGGAACATGAAATACAATGTGGAATGACAGGTGGAATGCAATGGACTGGATTGTGGAATGGAATGTAATGGAACGTGGAATGGAAAGGAATGGAATGTGTAATGGAAGGGAATGAAATGTGTAATGCCATGGAATGGTATGGAAAGTTGAATGGAATGTAATGGAATGTGCAGTGGAATAGAATGGAATGTGGAATGGAAAAGAATTGAATGTGGAATGGAATGGAATGGAATGCGGAGTGGAATTGAATGGAAAGGAATATGGAATTGAATGCAATGGAATAGAATGAAATGTAATGCAATGTGGAATGCACCATGGAATTTAAGGTGGAATGGAATGGAATGGATTGTGGAATGCAATGGAGTGGTATGGAAAGTTGAATGGAATGGAATGGAATATGCAATGGAACAGAACGGAATGGAACGTGGAATGGAATAAAATTGAATACGGAATGGAATGGATTGGAATGCGGAGTGGAATTGATTGGATAAGAATGTGGAATTGAATGCAATGGAATAGAATGAAATTTAATGAAATGTGGAATGCACCGTGGAATGGAAGGTGGAATGGAATGGAATGGATAGTGGAATAGAACACAATGGAATGCAATGGAATGTGGAATGGAATTTGGAATGTAATGTAATGGAATGGGATGTGGAATGGAATGGAACGTGGAATGGAACGTAGAATGGAACATGGAATAGAAAGTGAAATGCATCGTGGAATCGAATGTGAAATGGAATTTGTAATGGAATGTGGAATGGAATGGAATGGACAGAGGAATGGAATGGAATGGATTGTGGAAAGGAATGTGCAATGGAATGCAATGGAATGTGGAATGGAATGTGGACTAGAATGTGGAATAGAGTGCAATGCAGTGTGGAATGGAAAGTGGATCGAAATGGAATGGAATGTGGAATGGAATGGAATGGAATATGGAATCGATTGTGGAATGGAATGCAATGGGACTTGGAAAGGAATGTGAAGTGAAATGGAATTTAATGTGGAATGGAATGTGGAATGGAATGTGGAATGCAATGGAATATAACGTGAAACGAATTGTGGAATGGAATGGAATGGAATGTGGAATGGAATGTGGAATGGAACATAATGTAATGTGCAATGGAATGTGGAATGAAATGTGGAATGGAAAGTGTAATGGAATGGAACGGAACGTAGAATGGAACGTGGAATGCAAAGTGCAATGGAACGTGGAATGGAACGTGGAATGAAATGTAGAATGGAACGTTGAATGGAATGTGCAATGGAATGTGGAATGGAACGTTCAATGGAATGTGCAATGAAATGAGAAATGGAACGTGGAATAGAATGGAATGGAAAGTGGAATGGAACGTGGAATGGAATGGAATGGAACGTGGAAGGGAACGCGTAATGCAACGTGGAATGGATGATGTAATTGAATGTGCAATGGTATGCGGAATGGAACACGGAATGGAATGGAATGGAAAGTGGAATGGACCGTGGAATGAAATGGAATGGAATGTGTAATGGAATGTGGATTGGAATGTGGAATGGAACGTGGAATGGAATGGAATGGAAAGTGCAATGGAACGTGGAATGCAACGTTGACAGGAACGTGGGTTGTGACTTGGAATGGAACATGGACAGAAACATGGAATGTAACGTGGAATGGTATGGAATGCAATGTGGAATGAAATGGGATGGAATGTGGAATGGAATGAGGAATGGAATGTGGAACGGAATGTGCAATGGAATGTGGAGTTGAAAGTGGAATGGAATGTGGAAAGGAATGTGGAGTGGAACAGAATGGAATGTGAAATGGAAACGAATGGAATGTGTAATGGAATGTTGAACGGAATGTGGAAAGCAATGTGGAATGGAATGTGGAAAGAAATGTGCAATCGAAAGGAATGGAATGTGAAATGGAATGGAATGGAATGTGGAATGGAATGTGGAACACAATGTGGAATGCAAAGTGGAATGGAATGTGGAAAGGATTCTGGAATGGAATATGGAACAGAATGTAGAATGCGATGTGGAATGGAATGTGGAAAGGAATGTGGAATTCAACGGAATGGAATTTGAAATTTAATGGAATGGAAAGTGAAATGGAATGGAATGCATTGTGGAGTGGAATGTGGAATGAAATGGAATGGAATGTGGAATGGAATGTTGAATTTAATGTGGAATGCAATGTGGAATGGGACGTAGAATGGAAAGTGGAATGGAACGAGCAATGGAACATGGAAAAGAACGTGGAATGGAATAGAATGGAGTGTGGAATGGAATGGAAAGGAATGTGGAATGGAATGGAATGGAATGTGGAATGGAATTGAACTTGGAAAGGAATGGAATGGAATATGGATTGGAATGGAATCGAATGGAATGTGGAATGGAATGGAATTGAATGGTAAATGAAATGGAATTTGGAATGGAATGTGGAATGGAATGAAATTGAATGTGGAATGGAATGAAATTGAATGTGGAATGCAATATAATGAAATGTGGAATGGTAAGTGGAATGTAATGGAACATGGAATGGAACGTGTAATGTAATGTGGAATGGAATGTGGAATCGAATGTGGAATGGAATGTGGAATGGAATATGGAATAAAATGTAGCATGGAATGTGGAAAGGAACGGAATTGAATGGGGAATGAAACGGAATGGAATGTGGAATGAAATGTGGAATGGAATGTGGAATGAAACCTGGAATGTAACATGGAATGGAATGGAATGGAACGTGGAATGAAATGTGGAATGGAATGGAATAGAATGTGGAATGGAGTATGCAATGAAATGTGGAATGGAATGGAAAGGAATGTGGAATGGAAGGTGGAGTGGAATGGAAAGGAATGTCGAATGGAATGGTATTGAATGTGGAATGGAATTCAGTGGAAAGTGGAATTGAATGGAATGGAACATGGAATTGAAGGGAATTGAACGGGGAATGGAATGTGCAATGGAATGTTGAATGGAATGGATTGGAATGTGGTATGGAATGGAATGGAATGGGGAAAAGAATAGAATGGAAGTGAATGTGTAATGGAATGCGGAATTGAATGGAATGGAATGTGGAATGGAATTGAACTTGGAATAGAATGGAATGGAATACGGATTGGAATGGAATGGAATGCAATGTGGAATGGAATGGAATGTGGAATGGAATGTTCAATGGAATGTGGAATGGAATGGGGAATTGAAAGTGCAATGGAATGTGGAATGGAACATGGAATGGAATGGAATGGATTGCAGAATGGATTATGGAATGGAAAGTTTAATGGAAAGTGGAATGTAACGTGGAATGGAATGTGGAATGGAATATGGAATGGAATGGAATGGAATGTGGAATAGAACGTGGAATGGAACGTGGAATGGAATGGAACGATTAATGAAATGTAGAATGGAATGGAATGGGATGTGTAATGGCATGGAATGGAGTGTGCAATGCAAAGGAATGAAACGAAGAATAGAACATGGAATAGAACGTGGAATGTAACGTGGAATGGAAAGTGGAATGCAATGTGAAATGGAATGGAATTGAATGTGGAATAGAATGGTATGGAATGTGGAATGGAATGGAATGGATTGGAATGTGGAATGGAATGGAATGGAATGGAATGTGGAATGGAATGGAATGGACTCTAATGGAATGCAGAATTGAATGGAATAGAATGAGGAATGGAATGTAAAGGAATGTAACGTGGAATGGAATGTGGAATGCAATGTGGAATGGAATGGAATGGAATGTCGAATGGAATGGAATGTAGTGTAATTTGGAATGGAATGGAATGGAATGCGAAATATAATGGAATGGAAAGAGGAATGGAATGGAATGGAATGGAATGGAATGGAATGGAATGGAATGGAATGAGGAATAGAAAGAATGGAATGGAAGGTGGAATGGAATGTTGAATTGAATGTGGAATTGAATGGAAAGGAATGTGGAATGGAATGGAATGGAACGTAGGATGATTTGGAATGGAAAGTGGAATGGAATGTGGAAAGGAACGTGGAATGGAGTGGAATGGAACTTGGAATGGAACGTGGAATGGAATGCAATTTAATGTGGAATGGAAAGTGGAATTCAACGTGGAATGGAAGGGAATGGAAGGTTGAATGGAATGTGGAATGGAATGAGGAAAGGAACGTTCGATTCCAAATTCCATTCCATTCCATTCCATTCCATTCCGCATACCTTTCAATTCCATTCCACATTCCATTCCACATTCCATTACGTTACATTGCACAATCTTTCCATTCCATTCCACATTACATTCCACATTCCATTCCACATACCATTAAATTCCATTCCACATTCCACTCCATTGCAGTACACATTCCCTTCCATTCCATTCAACATTCCATTCCTTTCCATTCCACATTCCGTTCAATTCCATATTCCATTCCATTCCATTGCATTCCACATTTCACTTCATTCCACGTTCCATTCCAAATTCCATCCCATTCCATTCCACATTCCATTCTATTCCATTCCAAATTACATTCCATTCCATTCCACATTCCATTCCATTCCATTCAATTACAGTCCGCATTCCATTCCATTCCATTCCATTCCACATTCTATTCCGTTCCGTTCCATTCCGCAATCCATTCCATTCCATTCCATTCCACATTGCTTTCCACATTCCATTCGATTGCATTCCAGATTCCATTCCATTCCCTTCCACATTCCATTCCATTCCATTGTACAATCCATTCCACATTCCTTTCCACATTCTTTTCCACGTTCCATTCCTCGTTCCATTCCAAGTTCCATTCCACATTCCATTCCACGTTCCATTCCATTCCATTCCACGATCCATTACAAATTCCATTCCATTCCATTCCACTTTCCATTCCACGGACCATTCCATTTCATTCCACATTCAAGTCCACATTCCATTCTATTCCATTCCACATTCCAAACACATTTCATTCCATTCCATCCCACATTCCATTCCACGTTCCATTCCATTCCATTCCACATTCCAATACAAATTCCATTCCGCGTTCCATTCCACCTTCCATTAGACGTTCCGTTCCACGTTCCATTCCACATTTCATTCCATTCTATTTCATATACCATTCCACTTTCCATTCCATTCCATTCCACATTCCATTCCACCTTCCATTCCATTCAATTCCACATTCCCTTCCATTCCATTTCAAACTGCATTCCTTTCCATTTCCCATTTCATTCCATTCCATTGCATTCCAAATTCCATTCTATTCCATTCCACAATCCATTCAATTCCATTTCATTCCATTCCATATTCCATTGCACTTTCAATTCCACATTACATTATATTCCATTTCATTCCATTCCATATTCCATTGCACTTTCAATTCCACATTACATTACATTCCATTTCACATTCCATTCAATTCCTTTTCACATTCCATTCAATTCCACTCCATTCCAAAGTCCATTCCTTTGCATTCCACATTCCATTCCACATTCCATTCCAAATTGCAATCCACATTCCATTGCATTCCATTCCACATTCCATTCCATTCCATTCCATTGCATTCCACATTCAATTCCTTTCCTTTTCACATTCCATTCCATTCCATTCCATTCCAAAATGCATTCCATTGTATTCCACATTCCATTCCACATTCCATTCCAAATTCCATTCCACATTCTATTGAATTCCATTCCATTCCATTCCATTGCATTCCACATTCCATTCCATATTCCATTCCTTTCCATTGCACATTCAATTGCATAATATTCCACATTCAATTCCACATTCCATTCCATTCCACTTCACATTCGATTGCACATTCCATTCCATTCCATTCCACATTCAAATCCACATTCAATTCCACCCCATTCCAAATTCCATTCCACATTAAATTCCACATTCATTTGCACTCCTTTCCACATTCAATTCCATTCCATTCCATTCCACTCCATTAGACATTCCAGTCCACATTCAATTCATTCCATTCCACATACAATTCCAAATTCCATTCCACATTCCATTCCATTCCATTCCATTCCTTTCCATTTTCCTTTCCGTTCCTTTCCATTCCACTTTCCCTTGCATTCCATTACATGTTCCATTCCACTTTCCCTTGCATTCCATTACACATTCCATTCCACATTCAATTTCACTAAATTCCACGTTTCATTCCATTCCATTCCAGCTTTCATTCCATTCCATTCCATGTTCCACGCCATTCCATTCCATGTTCCTTTCCATTCCATTCCACTTTCCTTTCTGCATTCCATTCCATTCCACATTCCAATCTATTTCACTGCATATTCCATTCTATTCCAATCCAATTTCCATTCAACATTCCATTCCATTCCATTCCATATTGCATTCCATTCCATTCCATTCCACATTCCATTTGTTTCCATTCCACTTTCTATTTGATTCCACTCTGCGTTCCATTCCATTCCATTCCAGGTTCCATTACACATTCCATTCCATTACAAATTCCATTGCATTCCCCTTTCCATTCCTTTCCATTCCATTTTCCATTCCACATTCCATTCCATTCCATTCCACATTCCGTTCCATATTCCATTCCACACTCCATTACATTCAACTTTTGATTGCATTCCATTCCACATTCCATTCCATGTTCAATTCCATTCCATTCCACATTCCATTGCATTCCATTCCACATTGAATTCCAATCCATTCCACATTCCATTCCATTCCTTTCCATTGCTCATTGCATTCCATTCCTAACCACATACCCTTCCATTACATTACACATTCCATTCCACTTTCCATTCCATTCCATTTCACATAGAATATAGAATGGTATTTGGAATCAAATGTGCAATGGAATGTAATTGAATGTGGAATGGAATGTAGAATGGAATGGAATGGAATGTGGAATGGAATTCAATGGAATGAGGAATGGAGTGGAAGAGAATGTGGAACCGAAAGGAATGGAATGTGGAATAGAATGTTGAATGGAATTGAATGTGGAATGGAATGAAATGGAATGTGGAATCGAATGGAAAAGAATGTGGAATGGAATGTGGACTGGAATGGAATGTAATTTGGAAAGAATGTGGAATGGAATGGAAAGGAATGTGGAATGGATTGGAATAAAATGTGGAATGGAGAGGAATGGAATGTGGAATGGAATGTGTAATGGAATGTAGTGGAATATGCAAAGGAAAGTGGAATGGAACGGAATTGAATGGAATGTGGAGGGGAATGGAATGAAATGTGGCATGGAATTGAAATAATGTGGAATGGAATGGAATAAAATCTGGAATGGAATGTGGAATGGAATGGAATGGAAAGTGGTATGGAATGGAGCAGAATGTGGAATGGAATGAAATGGAATGGAATGTGGAGTGATATGGAATGGAATGTGGAATTGAATGTGGAATCAAATGGAATGGAATGGAATTGAATATAGAATGCAATGGAGTGGAATGGAATTTGGAATGGAATGAGGATTGGAATGGAATTTGGAATGGAATGAGGATTGGAATGGAATGGAATGTACTGGAAATTGGAATGGAAAGTGGAGTGGAATGGAATGAAAAGTGGAATAGAATGGAACGTGGAATGGAAAGGAATGGAATGTTGAATGCAACGTGGAATTGAATGTGGAAGGAAATGTGGAATCGAAAGTTGTGGAATGGAAATTTGTGGAATGTGGAATGGAATGGAATGGAAGGTGGAATGGAATTTAATGAAATGCAGAGTTTAATGTGGAAAGGAATGGAATGGAATGTTGAGTGGAATGTGGAATGGAATGTAATTAGGAATGGAATGGAGTTTAATGGTATGGAATATGAATTGGAATGTAATGGAATGTGCAGTGGAATCTGGATTGGAATGGAATGGAACGTGGAATGGAACTTTAATTGAACGTGAAATGGAACGCGCAATGGTACGTGGAATGGAAATTGAAATGAAATGTGGAATGGAATATAATGGAATGTGGAATAGAATGTAATGGAATGTGGAATAGACGGGAATATAATGGGTAATGGAATGTGGAATAGAATGGAATGAAATGGAATGGAATGTGGAATGGAATGGAATGGAATGTGTAATGTAAAGGAATGGAATACGGAATGGAATGGAATGATATGGAAAGTGGAATGGAATTAAATGGAATGGAATCGAATGTCTAATCGAATGCAATGTAAAGTGGAATAGAATGGAATGAAACATGGCATGGAATGCGAAATGGAATGTGGAATGGAACGTGGAAAGGAATGTGGAACGGAATGTGTAATGCAATGTGGAATGGAATGGAATGGAATGGGGAATGGAATGGGGAATCAAATGGGGAATGGAATGTGTAATGCAATGGAGTGGAATGTGGAATCTAAAGGAATGGCATTTTAAATGGATTGTAGAATGGAATGGATTAGAATGTGGAAAGGATTGTGGAATACAACGTGGGATGGAATGAATAGAATGTGGAATGGAATGTGCAATGGAGTGAAATGGAATGTGGAAGGGATTGTGGAATGGAATGTGGAATGGAATGTAGAATACAGTAGAATGGTATGTGGAATTGAGTGTGGAATGGAATGTGGAATGGAACCTGCAATGGAACTTGGATTGCAATAGAATGGAACGTTGAATGGAATATGGAATGGAACGTGGAATGTAATGGAATGGAATGTGGAATGGTACGTGATGTTGAAAGGAATGCAATGTGGACTACAAAGAAATGGAGTCTGGAATAGATTGTGGAACAGAATGGAACGGAAAGTTGAATGGAATGTTGAATTTAATGTGGAATGCAATGAGGAATGGAACGTGGATTGGAAAGTGGAATGCAGCGTGGAATGGAAAGTGGAATAGAATGTGGAATGGATTAGAATGGAATGGTATGGAATCGAGTTGAATGTGGAATGGAACTGAATGGAATGTAGAATAGAATATAATGGAATGTAGAATGGAATGGAATGGAATGTGGAATGGAAAGTGGAATGGAATGGAATGGAATGTGGAACGGAAAAGAATGGAATGTGGAATGACATGTGGAATGGAACGGAATGGAATGTGGAATTCAATGTGGAATGCAATGTGGAATGGAACGCGGAATGCAATCCGGATTGGAATGTAATGGAATGTGGAATGGAATGTGGAATGGAATGGAATGGAATGTGGAATGGAAGGTGGAGTTGAATGGAATGAAATGTGGAATGGAATGAAATGGTATGGGGAATAGAATCTGGAATGGAATGGAATGGAATTTGGATTGGAATATTGAACTTTATGTGGAATGGAATGTAGAATGGAATGTGGAATGGAAAGTGGAAAGGAATGTGCAATGGAACTTGGAAGAGAATGTGGAAATGAATAGAATGGAATGTGGAATGGAATGGAATGGAATGGAATGTGGAATGGAATGATGTGGAATGTGGAATGGAATGTGGAAAGAAATGTGGAATGGAATGTGGAATGGATTGTGGAATGGAATGGAATGTGAAATCAAATGGAATGGAATGATACGTGGAATGGAATGTGAAACTGAAAGGAATGGAATGTGGAATAGATTGTGGAACGGAATGGAATGGAATGTGGAATGGAATGTGAAATGGACTGGAATTTAATATGGAATGGATTGTAAAGTAATGAAATGGAATGTGAAATTGAAGTTGGAATGGAATGGAATGGAATGTGGAAAGGAATGTGGAAAGGACTGTATTGGAATGTGTAATGGAAGATGGAATGGAATGGAATGGAATGTGGAATGCAATTGAATGAAACGTGGAATGGAAGGTTGAATGGGACTTGGAATGGAACTTGAAATGCAACGAGGAGTGAACGGTTGAATGCAATCGAATGGATTCTGGAATGGAATGTAATGGAACGTGTAATGGAAATGAATGGAATGTGGAATGGAAAGGAATGGAACGTGGAATGCCATGGAATGGCATGGAAAGTTGAATGGAATGGAATGGAATGGAATGGAATGTGCAATGGAATGGAATGGAATGTGCAATGGAATGGAAAGGAGTGTGGAATGGAATAGAATTGAATGTGGAATGGAATGGAATGGAATGCGGAGAGGGATTGAATGGAAAGGAATGTGGAATTGAATGCAATGTAATAGAATGAAATGTAATGGAATGTGGAATGCACCGTGGAATGGAAGGTGGAACGGAATTGAATGGATTGTGGAATGGAACTTAATGGAATGCAATGGAATAGAATGAAATGGAATGGAATGTGGAATGGAATTTGCAATGGAATGGAATTGAATGGAATGTGGAATGGAATGGAACGTGGTATGAAACGTAGAATGGAACGTGGAATGGAATGTGGAATGGATCGTGGAACAGAATGTGAAATGGAATTTGTAATGGAACGTGGAATGGAACCTGGAATGGAATGAAATTAAATGCGGAATGGAATGTGGAATGCAGAGTGGAATCGAATGTGAAATGGAATTTGTAATGGAACGTGGAATGGAACCTGGAAAGGAATGAAATGGAATGCGGAATGGAATGTGGAATGGATCGTGGAAAGGAAAGAAGCATGGAATGAAATGGATTGTGGAATGGCATGTGCAATGGAATAGAATGGAATGTGGAATGGAATGTGGAATAGAAAGTGGAATATAGTGCAATGGAATGTGGAATGGAATGTGAAGTGAAATGGAATTTAATGTGCAATGGAATGTGTAATGGCATGTGGAATGCAATGGAGTATAACGTGGAACGGAATGTGGAATGGAATGGAATGGAATATGGAATGGAATGTGGTATGGAATGAGGCATGGTATGTGGAATGGAATGTTGAATGGAAAATAAAGTAATGTGGAAAGCAATTTGAATGGAATGTGGAATGGAAAGTGGAATGGAATGGAATGGAAGGTGGAATGGAAAGTTGAATTCAACGTGCAATGGAACGTGGAAAGGAACGTGGAATGGAACATGGAACGGAACGTGGAAAGGAATGTGCTATGGAATGTGGAATGGATCGTGCAATGGAATGTGCAATGAAATGTGAAATTGAACGTGGAATAGAATGGAATGGAACATGGAATTGAACGTGGAATGGAATGGAATGGAAAACGGAATTGAATGTGGAATGGAATGTGCAATGGAATGGAATGGATCATGGAATGGAACGTGGAATGGAATGCAATGGAACGTGGAATGCAATGTGGAATGGAATGTGGAATGAAACGTGGAATGGAATGTGTAATGGAATGTGGAAAGGAAGGTTATGCAATGTGGAATGGAATGCAATGGCATGTGGAATGGAATTCAACGGAATGCAGAATGGAATGTGCTATGGAATGGAATGGAATTTAATGGTATGGAATGTGTAATGGAATTGAATGGAATGTGCAGTGGAATCTGTAATGGAATGGAATGGAACCTGGAATGGAACATGGAATTTAACGTGGAATGGAACACGGAATGGAACGTGGAATGGAACGTGGAATGGAATGTGCAATGGTATGCGGATTGGAAAGTGGAACGAAATGGAATGAAACGTGGAATGGACCATGGAATTGAATGGAAAGGAACTTGTAATGGAATGTGGATTGGAACGTAGAATGGAACGTGGAATGGAACGTGGAATGGAATGGAATGGAATGTGGAAGGGAACGCGGAATGGATCGTGGAAAGGATCCTGGAATTGAATGGGCAATGGTAAGCGGAATGAACATGGAATGGAATAGAATGGAACATGGAATGGAATGTGGATTGGAAAGTGGAATGGAATGTGAAATGGAATGGAATGGAAAGTGGAATGGAACGTGCACAGGAACGTGGGATGTGGCTTGGAATGGAACGGGGACAGAAACATAGAATGTAACGTGGAATGGTATGGAATGGAATGTATAGTGAAACGGAATGGAATGTCAAATTGAATGAGGAATGGAATGTGGAACTGAATGTGGAATGGAATGTGGAGTTGAAAGTGGAATGGAATGTGGAAATGAATGTGGAATGGAACAGAATGGAATGTGAAATGGAAAGGAATGGAATATGGAATGGAATCTTGAGTGGAATGTGGAAAGGAATGTGGAATGGAATGAGGAAAGAAATGTGGAATGGAAAGGAATGGAATGAGAAATGGAATGGAAAGGAATGTGGAATGGAATTGAATGGAATGTAGAACAGAATGTGGAACGCAATGTGGATTGGAATGTGGAAAGGAATGTGGAATGGAATGTGGAACATAATGTGGAATGCAATGTGGGATGGAATGTGGAAAGGAATGTGAAATTAAACGGAATGTAATGTGAAATGGAATGGAATGGAATGTTGAATGGAGAGGGATGGAATGTGGAGTGTAATGTGGAATGAAATGGAATGGAATGTGGAATGGAATGTTGAATTTAATGAGGAATGCAATGTGGAATGGGACGTGGAATGGAACGAGAAATGGAACGTCAAAAAGAATGTGGAATGGAACAGAATGGAATTTGGAATGGAATGGAATGGAATGGAATGTGGAATGGAATGGAATGGAATGTGGAATGGAATGGAATGGAATATGGAATGGAATGGAATGGAATGGAATATGGAATGGAATGTGGAATGGAATAAAATGGAATGTGGAATGGAATGGAATGGAATTTGGAATGTCATGTGGAATGGAATGTGGAATGTAATATGGAATGGAATGGAATGGAATGTGGAATGGAAAGGAATGGAATGTGGAATGGCTTGTGGAATGGAACGTGAAATGTAATGTGAAATAGAACAGAATAAAATGTGGAATTGAATGTGGAATGGAATGTGGAATGGAACGTGGAATGGAATGTGGAATATAACGTGGGGTGGAATGGAATGACATGTGGAATGGAATGAAATGGAATATGGTATGGAATGTGGAAAGTAATGGAATGGAATTTGGAATGGAATAGATTGGAATGTGGAACAGAATGGAATGGAATGTGTAGTGGAAAGGAATGCAATGGAATGTGGAATGGAATGCAACGGAATAGAATGAAATGTTTGCAATGTGAAATGGACCATGGAATGGAAGGTGGAATGGAATGGAATGAATTGTGGAATGGAATGGAAAGGAACGTGGAATTTAAATTAATTGAACGTGCAATGAATTGGGATGGTATGGAATGTGGAATGAAATGCAATGGAATGGAATAGAATGTGTAAAGTAATTAATGTGTAAATTAATGTGTAATTAATGTGTAAATTAATGTGGAATTGAATAGAATAGAAAGTGTAATTGAACATTTTGGAATGTGGAGAAGATTGGAATGGAAAGGAATGTGGAATGGAATGCAATGGAATAGAGTGAAATGGAAGGGAATGTGGAATGGAATGTGAAATGTAATGGAATGCAATGCAATGTGGAATGAAATGGAACGTGGAATGGAACGCGGTATGAAACTTGGAATGGAATGTCGAATGGAACGTGGAATGCAATGTGAAATGGAATTTGGAATGGAACGTGGAATGGAACCTGGAATGGAATGGAATGGAATGTGGAATAGAATGTGGAATGGAAAGAGGAATGGAAAGGAATGTATTGTGTAATGGAATGTGCAATGGAATGGAAATGAATG